>NC_091191.1:18945842-18970842 GCF_040958095.1 Procambarus clarkii | reverse complement strand
AGACAAGGATGATGATCAAGCAGTGAAATATTAGCTTTCATTATGGCTAACTATAAAATATAGTGTTTTATGGAATTATTACTAGAATATTTTTTTGTAAATATTAATTTTATTTAAATGAATAATGTTGCATTAGGCGTTGTATCAACGTTATTTTTTAAATAAAAGTTTTTCTTTCGTATGGGAGAAAGCTGTTTGTCGTTAGAGACGTGTTTGGTGGTAGTGGTGTGTAGTGAGGTGTACTCGACAGATGACACTCTGGTGTCCCAAAGATACACTCAATAAGCTGGAAGCACGTTTTGTATTTTTCTATAGTTCATCTGATTAATAAAATGCTGGGATGTTGTTATTTTGCTGCGTTTAATTATCCTGTTGTTGTCTGCGTGTGAAATGTACTAGAATTACGTGTGCTAGAATTCTGAATGCAAGAATTACGGAAGAAAATGATCTACGGAACTTTACCTGAGGTAGCAACCACGGAACATGCGAGTGAGGCAGCAGCTACAAAGCATGATGTGACCAAAATGCAGTTACAGAACAAACTGGTGCCGAGGTAAGAGTTACGGAACAAAATCTGGTTGAGGAAGTTGTTACGGAAAAAAGAAGTATCAGAGCGTGAATTTCATATATTATAATAAACTAAATAAACCCTTTCTAAGAATCTAATACGTTCATTCAATAATATTATTATTTTCATGCAGCAGTTTAAGGAAATTGAAAGCACATATGTAACCACGTGTGTCGAGATACACGTGGTTACACATGTGCTTCGACTTTGTTTTTACAACCAAAACGCCGGCTGAGACGATATTCTGGGTCCAGGAATAGTGCCCCATAGATATACATAGTTATAATAGTCAAACGTTAATCACCATCTCCCGACATTGAATGTGATAATTAAGCAACCTTTATATTTGGGAAGTCAACCACCCGTCCATGGGAAGTTTAACCAATATTCTTTAGTGAAAATACATTTTCTACACGAGAGCCTATGAGTTTAAGAGTAGAATATTGTCAGTCTGTGAATCAATATTCAGGTTTGAGTATTTTCTACATTCTAGCAACTGCATATCAACCAATTTACATATTAATGAAAATGCTGTGGGTCACAGGCACGGAGGGTGAGAGGGGGCGGCTCTGTTAGATGTCACAAAAAGAGATCACGACGCAGAGAAATATGAAGTGTAAATATAATTATATTCGCATGTAGACTACTAATTAATTTCTTCCACAAAATTTGCATGTTTAGAACAACACTTTAGATAAAAAAAAGAATACTCTCAAATGATTTCTTATGACTTCTTAAGGGACCAACCATTTGAGTACAATAAGCAAACAAACCTTAAAATTAAGTTATGTAAATCATATCTTTTATTCCTTGCCTGTTGTGATAATGTATTTTTACCAAATGGTAATATCTATTAATTTAATCTGTGTGTTTAAAAAAATATATACAAACTTCCATTTTTACATGAAGAACATCACAGACCTTTCGGCTTCACAGTCAGAACTGAACCAGAAGCCCACATATTTTTTGACTTATGCATTTCAATTCTTTTGATATCAATGTTAACGGTCTTCATTTTTTACCCCATATACAAGGGAAGGAAAAAGTTGGGACCTATATGTGGATCATTACTGAAACAAGGTGCATAATAGAATTAAATTTCAATAACCACGCCCCAATGACTAAATTATGTTTAAATCAACGGTCTACCTCAGTATTGACTGTGTTGAATTGGTCGCCAGTCAGGGTGCTCAGTATTACAACCATCTGCGACTAGACATGCAGTAACGTTGTCGTTTGCATACAGGAGCACCAAAGCTCTGTTCGCTCCTGTTATCTCAAGTTTCACCATGTCTAATGTGTCAACCTGTTCTCAGGATACCATAGTACTTATGTCACATATTACTCACAGTTTCCATGCTGCCAATGTTCATAGTTTCCCTGTGGTAGATTTACAGTTATTATCTATCAGCAGGCACTACCCCTCCGCACGTACAATAGCACGTCCCATAGTTCAATTCAATTTCTTTCAATATTATGCACCCCATACCCATACCGTGGGTGGTGGTGGAAAGGGTTACAAAGGCACATAATCGGTTCAGGAACTGCAGCACACAGTTCGTTTAGCTAAGCAAGTAACAATCTTTTGAAGCTAGTTACACAATTATTAATGTTATATATACATGTACATATATATACAATCATTTACACATATACATATACACACACCAATAATCTTTTGTATCACAAATCCCATTATTACAATGATAATTGTAATTTTCCAGTCCCACTTCCAGTGTGAAATTTACTTACCATTTTCCATTCTATTCGAATATCACGGATTAGCTAAATCCTAATGAAGGCTTTAGTTTAGTTTTGAGAAATCTTGATAATTCTCAGTAAATTATAACAATTATTTTATGAATTACTCTCCACTCTGTGACAACTAATATTTTAATGCATGATATCATGCATTTAATGCATGAATCCACTATTCAACAGTGCATCCTGTTAAAGGTTAGCACCTAGGAGAAATCTTGGCGCTTCTCAGTAAATTATAATAAGCACTCTATAAATTATTACATATAGTAACAATCCTTTCGCTTAACAAGATCATATACAATAGTGTAAGTTTTGAAAAACTTAAATAATGGATTGTAGGAATGTCAACAGAAAACGATGTAACGTTGGAATGTCTATTGGGTACACTACTGCAAACAGGATGGGTATATGGGCCTCAACAAGTCACACGATGCTTTTTTTTTTTGAGGTCTCCTACCTGCCAAAAAGAGAGGTATGGGGTCCACTACCACCTGTCGGATGAGTATTGGCTCCACAACCACCTTGTTGTAATCCACAAGTTAGTAGGAATTATTAGCTAGAGGATCATTACTACAACACTTAACGAATGATGATTGGAAGTACATGTTAAGTAGACAGACTATGGATCACATATCTAAGAAAGGTCAATGGATTAAGACCGAAGCTGTTTAGCCAAATTAATAATTCCTGGAAAGAGGAATTATTCTTCGTCAGGCTTCTAGGAACAAGATTACCGATTCTAGGGATAAGGTTAATCGGATTATACCTTCCTTGAGAGGATGGGTGAAATGTTTGAGGCCATGGCTGACTGGAGTCAGTCTTGTTGTGGGAGTTGAACTGGCAAGTCCTCCGAGGTCTCCGTTTGTGGCAGCAGCGAAGTGTAGCAGACAGCTATGCGAGAGCCTGTTGTGATCTTAGTGACCAAGTTAAGTCTGCAGTATGTGAGTATTGAATGTAAGACTAACCGGGTGTGGAGCGTTGTAGTAATCATTCCGTATTAGGGACTTAGGCGGAAGTTACGAGTGTGGGTGGTGATCGCGGAGGTCAAGTAGTCTATGGGTATTGGAAGTGTATTGACCTAATAGAGTATGTTAATTAATATAATATTATTTGTCAGAGTCTATTCTTTGTAATTAAATGACAAAACCCGACGGCCTTTAAATACCTTCCATATGTTCATTCATTTTGTTTCAGTACAAACCTAGTGGTACGCCTCAAGGGTCTGGTGTGTATAGGAGTATAGGTGGTAGTAACGGTTGCTGAGGCAAGGTGTTATGTGTTGTGTAATTGCTGTGTTCGGAATGAACCGGGGTTCAGCGTCACGACAGGATGCGTATTGGATCCATTACCACCTGTTCGATAAGTATGGGGTCCACTACTGCCTACAGGATGGGTATGGGGTTCACTATCGTCCACTGGATGCGCATCGAGCTCACTACTGCACACTCAATGAATATGGGGTACATTACCACCCACATGATGGGTATCGGTTCCACTACTGCCAGTAAGATGGGTATACGGTCCACTACCGCCCACAGGGTGGATAGGGGGTCCGCTACCATCTACAAGAAGGGTAAGGGGTCCACTACCACCAGTAGGATGGATATGAGGCCTATAACCGCCCATAAGATGGGTATGGATTCCACTACCACCCACAGGATTGGTATGGGGTCCATTACCGCACACAGGTGGGTGGTAGTGGACCTCATACCCATCCTATGGGCGGTAATGGACCCCCATACTCATCCTGTGGTTTTGTAGTGGGCCCCATATCTATCCTGTAGGCGGTAGTAGACCCCTTATCCATCGTGTGAGCAGTAGTAAACCCCATATGCATCCTGTGGGCAGTACTGGACCCCATACATATCCTGTGGGCGGTAGTGGGCCCCATACCCATCCAACAGCTAGTAGTGGATCCCATAAACATCCTACAGGTGGTAGTGGACATCAGACACATCGAGTGAATAGTTGTTGACCCTATATTCATCCGGAGGATACACTAGCAGTGTTGAAGGCAGAAATGTTCAGTGTACAGGTTTCTAAGTAGGAAGACTTTAGAGGCAAGACCGACGAGAGCCATCAACATCAGAGGCTAGTGTCACGTGACGGACTTGGCGTGGTGAGAGGCGATGTCGTGTTATTTTATCCCGTCGTTGTAGATGTTATTTAGTTCCCCGAGACGGTCTTCGTTGCCTTCCTTACTGTCTATGACGTGAGGTGCAGACGTGTCGCATGGCCTCTCTGGTAGTTGGAGTGTTTGCCGCTTTCGTCGCCAGGGGGTGTGGGCGTCTCTGCCCCCCCCCCCCCCCTGCTGTTGCTGCCTGGCTACGTGTTGACGTGGTGAGCTTGACATGGGAGGCCATCTTCCCCCTGTCGTGCGAGGGAAACCGTGGGCCTTGAGTTCACTGGTCGTGCAGGATATGCGGAAATCAAGATGGTTATGTGTGACATGCTCCGTATCCCAGTGATGGCCATCTACGGTGTTGAGCTTGTAACTGCCCACCGGGTTATTCTCAAGTTCGTGAGGGAGGAGGATTACCGTGACTTCCTCCGTCGTTACGAGGAGCGTTCGTTGCCGTTGCCGGGTGGTGCCGGCTCTGTGTCCATCTCGGACCGTAGTGGTGACTTATGTTAGTGATCATAGGGCGCCCCTGGAGATTCCTGAGGACCTCCTCCGACGTTACTTCCAGAGGTTTGGAACGGTCGTTAGTGTGCAGGTGAACATGCTCTCCTCAGGGATGCATGGAGGTAGACGGATGAACATTCGCTCTTTGGGGATGCGCCTGGATATTCCATCTTCTGTCCGGCTTATGAGGTACTATGTCCGGGTGTACTATGCCCGGCAAGCCCGTACCTGTTTCTGGTGTGGCCTGTTGGGGCATCAGGTTGCCGGGTGCACTGCGGCTCCAGTTGCTCCCGTCAACTTGTTCCGGGAAGAGGATTTTCCGCTGCTCCCTCTGGGGGACGACTCCAGGGGTGATGAAGTGAACGTCCCATTAGCTGATGAGGCTACCCCTGTGTCACCCGATATTCCTCCGGTGGTTGCAAACCCTCGTCCGGGTGTTGCGGTGCCGTCGGATGGTCTTCCTGCTCCTGTCACTGTCCCCGTTGCTCCCGTGGGCCTTTCTGGTGCTCTGTGTGAGGCGTCGCCGTCTTTTTCTCCCTCGTCTTCAACTGCTGCGCCTGGCCCTGCGTCCTCGCCTCGAGTCTCGGCTGTGCTGGATGCTGGGGTTGCTGCGGAGCCACCTGCTGTGTGTGGCCCGGTTCCCTTTGTGGTAGAGGCTGCTGCCGTTCTGCATTGGGCATCAGTTCGTCTGGCTATTGGTACCCGGGTTTCTGGGTCCGCACCCGGCTCTGACGATATCCGGCCGGTGCCCAAACGTTCCCTGCGTTCGTCTTCTGCCTGGGCCGATGTTGGTGACTTCAGCGACTGTGGGTCTTCGGGTGTCGACGGTATGGATCCGGATGCGTCGATGTATGCACAGTTGGTGGTGGCAGAAGTCCATGTGCCTGCTGGTTCTAGTGCCCGTGTCTCTGACGTGCCTTCTGTTCTTTCTCCACCGGTGGGCTCTCCGCATTGGGGGGTAGTGGCTTCCTGTGACAGAGATGGTGTGGATATAGGTGCTGGGCGCGGCCTGGTGGTGACATTACGGAGGGATGCGTGCCGTCCGGGTTCCCTGCCGTTGTCTGGTGTGCCCGTGGCCGTGGGTGCCCCTGTGGTGGTGCCCTCTGTCGAGCTTGTTCTTGAGAGGATGCACGTTGGGGCCCTGGGGAACATGTTGCCGGCGTCTGTGATGCCGCCGGGTCACTGGAAAATGATTGCCGAGTTGGTGCTGTCTGACGAACTGGAGAACTTTCTTAGTGGGCTGGTTCCCTTCCAGTAGGGGCGCGTGGCGGCAACGCGCCTCGTCAGTGATACCATCTGGGTCCTCTGTTTGCAGGTGTTTGTTTCCGGGGTTCCAGATGTTATGGCTTCCCCAGTAGATGTGCGAGACCCTCAGCGGTGGTTGCTCTGGGAAGCGTTCAATGTGCGGTTCCCGTGGGCAAGATTTCCGAGCAAGTATGTCCATTGATTTCCTGTGTGTGTGCTTAAGGTAGTGCTGTATGCCGCTCTGGTTGTTTGCTTGTCCTATTGTGTTATGTGTTCGTGCTTCTCCCTTTGTTTGTTGTGAGGCCGGTAGTTTCTTGTGCGTGTTCTTGTTCATGTGCATGTTTTGTGTTAATATGTCCTGTGTGTTATGTTTCTGCCTTACGTGTTGTATTTTTTATGGTTTTTTGTTTATGACTTGATGTATGTTATGATTTTCTTATATTATCTTTCATGTTGTAATTCATGATGTGCTTTGTTGTCGGTCCTTCCAGCCGGTGCCTATGTTTGATTTGTTTCATGTGTTCCTATGTTTTGTTTTAACTTGTCATTATTTGCTTGCATGATTGCTTGTTTACATTGTCTTATATTTTGTGTTATGTTTTTGACTTGATGTATGCTGTGTTTCTGTTGCGTTTGCACCAGTTATGTTTATTGTTGTACTGTGCTGTCGGTCTTTCTGGCCGGTGGTTTTCTGTTTTGCTTTGTTATGTTCCTGTGTTTTATTGTATTTAATTGCATGCATGCATGGTAAAAAAAAAACTTGTCTGCACCAGTTTTCGTCTCGCCTCTACCTTCCCAAAAGTCCTCGATCAGAGAAAGCTTCTCCACCGTTCTCCAAAAAACCCTAACTAGTTTCAAACTACTTTTTCCAGTTCCATATAACGCCAGTCCCCTCTTTATGCGGCACCGCTGTCCTTCCATCCCCCTTCCTGCATTTTAGATGCCCCAGCTTTCGTTGGTCCCACAGCCCCGCTTAAGTCTCTCAGCCTTCAATGCCACAGCAAACTCGACACTGCATCCTGTGGAATACCTGGTAACAGAGTAAGTAAAATGTTCTGGTTTGATTTGGTTACTCTAATTCCCATAGACCAAAAGAGTAATATGCTAGGAGTAACAAAGATGCAGGTTAGACTCCTAAACATTGTTCTTATGTTGTCCTCGTTTTAGTAAATTTAGATTAATTTAATTTTAAAGTTTCAGATACATAAAACTAGGCCTGGTAAGAACTATTTCTCATAGTGCGTGAATACTAATACCTACAGCTAGGATCAAGCAAACTCGTACTTCTGGAGCCGTGGCAGAGGGTTCTAGCTAGTTAGCATCAAAGACAAGGATAAGGACCATTCCATAAAGCATTATCTCAAGACGTGAGTTTACTGGTTATTCGTGTTTAACGTCGTTATAAATGTACATTCAACTTTGAATTTTTAATCCTGCTGGACTAATATGGTTTACTAAATGGCCAAGAATTTAACTAAAAACTAGTAATCTAAATATATAAAAATGGAAATGTTCGTTTCTTAAAAATCCCTAGTCTCCGAAAGTTCTTCACAGATTGTGTTGAAATTTTCACACAACGTTCCATTCGCATCCGAGCGGGTTTTATATACATACTATATAAATATGACGTCTGTAACTAGAAAAAAAACATGATTTTTTTCAACTGTTTTTCATGTGTTTTCCATGTGAGGAAAATCTTTGAAACCTTTTTACTGATTGCTTTGAAATTTTGACACAATGTAGCATTCAAATAGGCGCGTGTATTTATGTTCCCAATGTATTTATAAAATTGTTCCTAATTTTCTTATGGGAACATCAGATCATTTGGGAATGCATCAGACGTGGGAGTGGGAAATGGTGGGGAGGACGAGGGGACAGCGGAATGTAGAATCGTGGGGAGGACAAGGGGACAAGGGAGTGGGGGAAAGTGGAGAGGACGAGGGGACGGAGGAGTGAGGAATGGTTGGGAGGATGAAAGGTCAGGGGAGGGGGGAAGAGTAAGGAGGACTGGGAGAGAGGGGACGGTTGCTCTGGCTCGGTACAGCTAGTATTTAAATAATTTGTTAGGTGGGATCAAGTTCATGCGGACAAGCAGCAACGAGCGAGGCACGACGACCTGGAAGTTGGCAACTGGGTATACTTTGTCCTATACCAACTGGTATCATACTGGAGGGGTCCGTATGGCTTGTTTTACTTTATTCATTTTTCATACAGCTCAAATTGTCATAACATACGAGGTATTTGGTAGATTTAAATGTAGGTTACTCAAGTGCTTCAACGGCTGTGAAGAGATCTATAAAAGTTGAGATTAACTTATCACATGATTGAAGAAATCTGCTTTTAAGGCATCAAAGCCCGGTGATTTGAGATGTCTCATTGTTGTTCTAATAACTCGTCCCTTCCTTCCCCAAGCTCGGACGACCACAGCCAGACAACACGGAAGGAAACGAGGATCGTCTCTGGGTAGATTCAATGCCTGCCTGCCAGATTGGGGGGGGGGGGGTTAGTAGCTGCATCTGAGTTCCTGAGTTTTCGCATGGCACCTGGTATGAGCATTTCGCTGGTGGTTATGCGCGGTGTGACGACTGGCCGTGGAGATGGTATGGCACTGATTCGGCATGTTGACTCTGTGGGATTGGAGTTCTCGGATAAGAGAATGCATCAGACGTAGGAGTGGGGAATGGTGGGGGTGGGAGGGACAAGGGAGTGGGGGATAGTGGGGAGGATGAAGGGACGGTGGAGTGGGGAATGGTTGGGAGGATGAAAGGATTGTGGATTGGTCGGTTGTGGTGTGGCGCCTCTGGATCTCTTCAGGGTAGACCTGGCTTCTGTCTATGGTTTTGAAAAGGTTTCGGACTGATGTGCTGTGAAGTTTACTTCTCCTGCTCCATATTAGCACTTCGTGGAAGCTTTTGTTGGCCGCACTATCCAGCTGCCTGGTTCTGCCGGTACTGTGATGGTATCAGACCGGTGTGTGCCGCCGGTGTGTGCCGCCGGTGTCCGTACGTGTGCACTAGTTTCCTCTGGCGTTTCTTGAGCGTTCACTGGTTTCCTCTGGAGTTTCTCGAGTGTGCTTTGAGCCTGCTTTGCGAGGTTTGTTATTGTATTAAGCCACCGGGTGACTTACCTCCGCTCTGGACGGTGGGGGGTATGTGAACCAGTGTTCAGACGCTTACCGTGCATCTAACACATGCCATTCCGTCCCGGGTCAGTTTCTTCGGGTTCAACATGCCGAATGCTATCAATCTCCTACTATGCAGACCAACCTCACCCCTACTTCTGATGCGGTAACCTGGATATCTGGTGGCGGGATGCCGTGCTAAGGAAAGAGGAGGGGGCCATCCCTCTTCCAAGAGTGACTCCCCCCCCCACCCCGGGGTCAGTGGGGTCGAGCCTGGGGTTCGTGGGCAGTGGATGTGCTACCAGCGGGAAACTGGAAGAATGTCCCCCTCTGGTGCGACTGTTCATGTTATGCCTGCTCAGCCTGTTAGCCTACCTGCCCAGGTGGATCCTACCTTGGCGGCTCTGGCCGCTGCAGAGGTGGTTACTGTGGAGGTTCATCAGGTTTCTCCTGGAGCTGAAGTTGGGGTGGGTGCTCCATTAGTGGGGGTGCCAGAGTATGTAGGTGGGAGCAATGTCCTTTTGGTTGTCCGAGTGATGATGCTCTCCTGTCTGACGTCGTCGCATCTGGCGTAGCTGTTAGACTGTCGCTGCTTCAGGGGCGTTGCACTCTTCTCATGGGTCTAGGGGCCTTTCCCCATGGAGGTTCCGGCTCCTCCTCGTCGCAAGACGAACGCGAGGGTGCGTTTCTAAGGACAGGGGCCCACCTATCAAGAGGGTGGAGTTCTCGGCAGGGGTTGCCTTCTAGAATCTGAGGATGACGTGGTACGCCGTGTGAACTTCAGGTTCTCACCAGACGAGGTGACAGCTGCTCAATGGGAGGTGTCTACTGGAATGGAGGATGTTCGTGTGGGGTTTCCCCTCTGCTGATCCGGAAAACGTCCCAAGCCCCCATACCTGAGGGGCTGTCCTCTTTGGGGTTGCTGGGCGGTAGGCAGAGTGCTGCAGCTGCCTCCTCTGTGGAGAGTTCTTGTGACTTATCCGGGGCCTGAGCGTTGGAGGGGTCTTGATTGCTGCTCCCGATGGCGCCCTCTTTTAACCTGTGCGACGCAGAATGTGTGTTGGATGCGTGAGTTGGCTGTGCAGATGGGTCTTGTGTCTGTGCTTTGGGAGCAGCTGGTGGATGTGACTTTTATTCGGAAACATAATGTTCGAGACGTAGCTGTTTTGCTTGGGTTGACTGTGGAGTTTTGTTTGGGGCTTAATCCAGAGGTTGTTCATTTGGGGGTATGTTGATGCTTTTTCTCTTGGAAGCGTCCATTACCATGCTTCAAAGGGAGGTAGATGAGGATGGGCTTTTGCTGTTTGTTCAGGTGGTATATTTGGTGGGTGGAGATTCCCTTATTGACTGTATGCTCGTTCTGGGGTGGCGCATCACCAGGAGAGGGAGGAGTTTTTCAGGAGTGGGTTTTGAACTATTTGCGTCAAGACACGCAAGATGTGGTCTTTGGAGGTGATTTCAACTGCGTCACCCATGTGCAGGATTGCAATAGTGCTCATCCAAGGACTGTTTCTAGGGCGTTGTTCTCGACTCTTCAGAGTTACGGGTTCCGTGATGCTGCGGTCTTGTGTGGGGGTGATTTGGAGTTTGTCTTTGCTGCGTGTGTTCCAGGCTTCATCATTTTTATGTTCCTGGGCTGGAGGGCTCTGTTTTCGCGTTTTGTACGGTTCCGGTTGCGTATTCCGACCATTGTTTAGTGGTGGAGCATGTTGCTGTTCGTAGTCAGGTGCGAATGGTTCAGGGTTGGTGGAAGTTGAATTGTCGGCTGCTGAGTAGTCCCAGGGTGTGTACCCATTTTCATGAGTTATGGGCTGGGCTTATTCCCCGGAAATGTGGATTTTCGTCTGTCTTGGATTGCTAGGAGTGGTGAAATGTCGGAATATCTTTGTCGTGGTTGCGAACAGGGAGGCAGCAGGGAGGTTTGGATGCTGAGGCTTCTTCAGGCGAGGTTGACTCGGTTATATGTGCAGCTTAATCGGGGAGTTAATTGTTTTGCGGATATCTGTGTGCAAGGAGCGTTTTTATGGCTTTCGAGAGAAGTTGACAGAAGAGGTTCGGGTGGAGGAGCGCATGGCTGGTGAACTGCTTTCTCCTCTTCTGCAGAGGGAGGAAACTCTTCATGCCTTTGTTCTTTTCACTGGCCTCCTTCGTCCGGACGGTTCGATGTTATTGTACATGGGTGAGGTCCTATTTGTGCTGCAGGAGTTGGGGGCGCTGTGTGAGGTGGATGAGGGGCTTGCTGCTTCCTTTTTATGTCATTGCTCGCCGGGGTGGTCGGCTGTGGAGTGTTCTGCTCTGCTGGAAGATGTCTCATTGGCCGACCTCTGGGTGTGCTGCGGTCCTTTCGGTCCAGGAGGGTGCCCAGTTCGGATGGGCTCCCTGTGGAGTTTTGTTACCTATTAGGATGTTCTTGGTGGGGGTTTATGGAGGTGGTGGATTCCTGTTTACGGGGCTGTTATTTGCCCATGTCCCACTATGATGGGATTGTGCGGTTGCTCCCGAAGCCCGGTGATTTGAGTTTTCTGTCTAATTGGAGGCCGATAACTTTGTTGAATGTTGACTTTAAGATAGTGTCAAAGTTGCTGTCGTGATGATATTGGTTCAGTGGTTTTTGTTGAGCAGTTTTGTGGTGTTCCGGGTTAGTCTCTGCTTCATTGCAATTCTCTGTTTTGGGATGTGATTGTGTATGCCTCTGACCTTCACCTGCCTGCTGCAATGGTCAGCTTGGATTGGTCTAAGGCGTTCGACTGTGTGTCGTTTGGCTTTGTGTTGCAAGCCATGGTGTGTTTTGGGTTTCCTCTGTTGTTTGTTGTTTGGGTTCGCATGTTGTATGCTCGTTGTTGTAGTCGTGTTTGTATTAATGGGTTCTTTAGTTCCCCTTTTGCCATTCGCCAGTCGGTGCGTCAGGAATGCCCCTTGTCCACACTTCTTTGTTCTTTTTCATTAAAACTTTTTTTTTCATGCAGTAAAGGCCTGTGCCATGGTTGTTTCTTCACAGTTTCCCTCTGGTCTCTGTTGGAAGATTTGTGGGTATGCTGCTGATACGGTATTTTTCATGGCCACCGAGGGCTCTGGTGCGGTTCAGGGCCTCGTTCAGCATTTTGAGCTGGCCACGGGGGCCCTCATCAATTGGGATAAGTCCTGTTTGATGGAACTTGGCTGCTGGGCCTCCTGTGGGCGGGGTCGTGGTTTCAGGTGGTCAAATAGCTTTGGGTTTTTGGGCTTACTTGGTTTAGAACAATCTTTGACGTAGAACTGGGACGCTATGTCTCGGTCGCTTGAGTTTTTTTATTTCTAAAATAAACAAACAATAGACAAATAAACAAAACCGGCAAATATACAAATAGACAAATAATGAAAACAATCAGGATACATAGAACAAAGAAACATAAATTAAAGAACAAAGAACACAAAACGCTAAACCTTGCACAACATACAAAACAAAAATTAATGGGCAGAAAGCAAAAAGCGCATAAAATTATGTATAAAGTCAAGCCATTACTGTGCACAGGGAAAGTACTGCACACATGGAAAGTACCGCACACACGTGAATACTCACAAACCAGAACAGACAAACCAGACCCACACACGCACACACAGTGGAAACAAAACCCAGCACACGCAAGAATCGGTGATGGGAAACTTAGCCATATACAGGCACACACAAGAACAACCTGGTAAGCGCATGCACACAACCGAAACACACAGGAACCGGAAATTCACAAACTAATACTGGGAAGTGCATAATCATAGAACAAAAAAGAAAACTACAGAAACCACACACACACACACACAAAACAGACATATAAAGACATAAGTACATAATTACAACCACAAAGAAAGATAAAATAATTACAAAACATAAGTCGGTATCAGAGCAAGCCACAACACACATAGCACCTACAGAGAGCACAGGCCAGGCCAACCCAAAAGGTCTCACGGAAACCCTAAGAAAACTGGCACACACAGCAACCAGGAAAAACAGAAGCACAGCCTCAAGCAGGAGCAGGAAATGGACACCCACAACACACACACAGATACACAATGTCACCCACCGGTACACGTAGGAACTGGGAAGAAGAGCACACACGCACACCAGAAGCAGACACAGACACAAACACCGCACTACATAGGAATCAGGGGCAACAGGAACAAAAACACAAATATCGTTATATTTCTCAGGGAAATCCACTCGCGGATATGTCTTAACATAAACATCCGAATTCAACAAATCGCGCTTAGTAGGGTGAATATCAACATGACACCACGGGCGCTTCATATATCCCGGAACCACTATATCAGTGGAAACCTGTGACAGAGGCAGACGCCGCCGAACAGAGGACAACGAAGACGAAGGGAGAGGCTTGGGGAGGTGGTAATACCGCCGCCGGCGAAGCAGGAGACACTGAAGAAGAGGGCGGAGACTGGAGAGGCAGTAACACCGCAGCCAATGAAGCAGCAGACACCGAAGGTGACGACAGAGACTGGACAGGCGACAAAATCGCCGCCGACGGATTAGGGGGAGGGGGCACGGGCACGGGACCCACCGGGCGAGCAGCCTTCTTCAGGTTCACCACCAACTCGCCAGCATCTTTGGCAGGGGGGAACCACCCCCTACGAGGGCAGACAAACGCGAACCACACCGCGAACAAACGGACGCGGGCGAGGTACCTGACGCCGGAACCAAGGGGTCTTTCACATGTACAACAGGGGTCTACACCATGGTCTAAGCCACCCGCCGGACTCACAGCAGCACCTGGCACACTAACCTCGCACTTCACAGAGGAAGAGTCCTCAGAGTCCTCAACATCACATTCCACAGCCCACTCCCGAGGAGGCGACGCACTCCTATCCGCTCGAGATTGCTTCGATACTGCCCGTTGAGCGTCGGAGCTGTCGCCACCAGCAGGATTCAACCGAGAAGAGCCGTCGACCGACAGCCCCACGGCGGGGAAAGTGCGACCCCGCAGCACATCAGCCTCGACGACATGGGGCACGAGGCCACATTCCACAGAGGACATCGGAACTGGAGACAGGGCAGGCGGAGCTGGCAGAAGTGAAGGGGCCAGGAGTGGCGAAGGGGCCCATAGAGACACTGGATCTGAGAAAAGAGAAGGAGCCTGCTTAGGCGAGGAAGCCGACTGCGGGGGCGGGACCCCACCCACCACCACCCCATTACGCACACCACCACCTTTACGCACGCAACCTGTCCTCTTAAAAAGAACGTCAACAGTTGCCGTTTGACTCTACGGCTGTTTTTGGACGTTATTTTGTCTTAAACTACGTCTATTTTCGCTTCCATGGACTATCTCTTGTTATACAATGAAATACCACACTCTTATTATTCTATAACTCACTGACTATGCTCTGATATATGTTCTTCAAGTAAAAATACATATATTTTTGCCTTAATTAGGCCATAATCCAGAAAATTCCAGCCCATCGATCTTTATATTTAGGAAAACATCTAATAAATTTGGAAATGAATTTTTCGTTCGCCGACAGTTTCCTGTTACTATTTAGTCTTTTATGCTTTAATGTCGCTGGTCATTGTGACTTTCCCAGGATTTATATATGTTTTGTAGTAGCATTTAGTCACACTACAGTAATTTAACTAATGGGAAACCTTTATAGTCGTCGTAAATTAGTAATAATCATTTATCAAATAATAAATTAGCAAACATGTACAACTTCTTATGTTACGACTTTTCGGGTAGGCCGTTCTGTTTGTTTACAACCCCAATGTTTCAAAAAAACACAATACTTTTAATATATAAGTGACTAAGTATGCTCTAATAAATGGTCCTCAATGAAAATTATGTTTGTTTTTTTTAATTTGTCCATAATGAATAAGATTCGTTACTGTTGATCTTTATATTAAGAAAAACATCTAAGAAATTTGGTATTGAATTTTCGTTCAAATAAAGTTTCCAGTTACTATTTCCTAGTTATCCTTAAATGTAGGTGGTCATTATTTTACTGTTATGTATATAGAAATTTAGCATTATGCATTTATAATACAGAACAATTTGGTCGTTCCACTGCCTCATAATTATATAAAATACATTGTGACAAATACTTGATAATTAAAATCATAGTTTTTTGACAACTATAAAAAATCCTGTTGAAATCATGCCGTTTTGAGTTGTCATACGCTTCTTAGTTAATAATATTGTGTAATGTTTGGCACAATTTATCACTGTATTTACAAACTGTTTAGGTATTAATGTATTCATTTTTTTGAATGTGTAATATGTTACTTAATCCTAAACTTCTTTTGCAACATTTATATCAGTTATAAATAACTGTCGCGAAACGGCGTATGAAAAAATAAATTTCCCCAAATGAAATTAGTGTATCGGCGATCGAGCGGCCATATTTAAAAGTGTATACTCTTGTCACTGTTCTGACATTAGTTTTCGATGTACGTATTTCATTTTTGTACCAATGTGTTCGCAATAGAATGTTCTAGAAGAACATAAGTATAAAACGTCACATAAGGATGTGTTCGACCGGCAACATATATAAAAACTACGTCGATTATACTCGTCGTGTCAATAATGCAATTGTTTTACCACGCTGATTCAATGCCATACTGTTTTCTCAAATAAGCTCTTCGGCTATTAGAGAAAACGTAAATTTCATGGCGAACATTTGTAAACTATCCCCAAGTAGATCTGATCGAAATTGGAATTTATACAAATATTTATTCTCGTGTTGCCCCCCAGTGTCACCCTTGAGTAACCAGAAACGGATATACCAACTAGTCTAACTCATCCTAATCCTTGCACAAGCCCTCCAGAATTTCTTTATTGAAGATCAGCAAAAAATTATTGTGCAGCTCATATTATACAGTTTAAGAATGAGATTTCCTTGTTCTAAAGGAATGAAAATGACACTGCCTTAATCTCAGTCGATTAAGGCAGTGTCTGGGATGCTCCCGGTGCCCGTGCCTGGTGCTCGTGCACCAGGCACGGGCGATAGTGTACGTTTAATTGTTCTTTTTGTGTAAATAACGGAATAAAATGTAAGACATAGTCTGCAGATCTTTTTCCAGATGTCTTTTATTTTTTTTCCTAAGAAAACTAAGATATTGCGAATTTTGCTTAACAATTACATTAATTATTAACTTTTTGTCGTTATTATTTTTATAATTAAAAGAATTACACCTTGTTTTTTGCTTATGTACAAAACAGAGTCTAATAACCACAGTTCGTTGCCCCTGAATCTACACATCATAACCAGTTTACTCATGTCATCGTCCCTAAATCAACAAAAACAACCAGTGTATTATTGTAAATAATTATATCTCATGATTTCTTAGCAATGGTAAGACATTTTTAAGACTAACCTTCGTAAGAAGGTATGCTCGTATACGAACTGAACGACCGGGCTTCACAACAAAAACATGGCCACATGAGTTGGATTATTCCGGTAATATTGAACTACTGTTCATTGTTATTAGTTTAACAATACTGTTAGGGAATGTCATAAGAGTTAGGGAATGTCATAAGAGTAGTCACAGGGCAACAAAAGATACCCAGCTTCTGGGTACGGGATCTTTGCCCGAAACGCTTTGCGTGCTAGTGGCTTTACAATAATAATAATAATTTATTTAGGAAAAATATATACATAGATGCAGAGTTACAGTACAAACATTCTGTTTGATTTATAGATAGAGGTAGTACATACAATACCTAAAGCCACTAGTACGCATAGCGTTTCGGGCAAGATTGTAAAATCATCATTATTCCTATTTTCTCTCTTAACCCCCAGTGTACCTTTTCGTATATTAATAAATAAATAACCAGGGTTTTTTATGCGGCTGTGCTGAAAGCCTGACGTAAAATAAATCATTGTGTCGGAAAACAGGAAGCTACAAATTAGGCTTATATTGAGGTTCCCCCCTCCCCCCTTTCCCCCCAATTACAGGTCTGTCTAATTACCACAAGCTACCACAAGCTACACAAGCTTCACAAAGCTTCCTGGCAATACATTAGTAATGAATAAATATGATATGTTAGGCTGACCTAACCTAACCTAACCTAACCAAACCTAACCTAATCAAACCTAACCAAATCTAACCTAACCAAATCAAACCTAACCAAATCTAACCTAACCAAATCTAACCTAACTTAACCAAACCAAACCAAACCTAACCTAACCTAACCTAACCTAACCTAACCTAACCTAACCTAACCTAACCTAACCTAACCAATGCTTGGATCGTCGACTTGATTTGGTGTCACCATTTCTTTATTTTCGTCTAATTTCTTTATAAAAAGATACTTTTTCAGATTAAAATTATGTTTTTTCGTGTTGTACATTCAGTACCAACATTATAATGAGTATATATATCTTATTTATTCATTACTAACATATTGCCAGGAAGCTATGTGAAGCTTGTGTAGCTTGTGGTAGCTTGTAATTAGACAGACCGCCAATTACTGGTGGAGTAAATCAGCCTAGCCTACTTCTTCCTAGCATAACCTAGCCAACACTAGCCAAGCCTAGTCTACCCTTGCCTAGCCTAGCAAACAGCCCTTGAACCCCCTACTGTTAAGACTCTGCTCTCTGATTGTACCTATTACACCTATTATTAATTTCCTTCTGTATCTTTAGCTCCAGTATGTTGTTATATTATGCTGTGCAAATTTGGGACCTGGCCCTCTAGTATCTTACATATATGTATTATTTGATACCATTCTTGTCTCCTGTCCAGAGAGTACATTTTGAGAGCTTTGAGACGGTCTCAATTATTTAGATGTTTTATCATTTATATGTTTGCTGTTTATGGTCTCTTTATTTCCTCTAATTCAGAGATTTCTCCTGTTCAGAAAGGAGGAGTCAGTACCGAGCAATACTCAAGATGGGACAGCCCCAGTTATTTGAATAGTATTAGCATTACTGTGGGTGGGGTCTTTGATTTTTAACATTCTCATAAACCATTCCATTATTTTTCTGGCCGCCACTATATTTGCTCGGTTATGTTCACAAAGTGTGAAGTCGTCAGACGTCGTAATTCTCAGATCTCTTGCATGTTTTTTCCTTCATAGAGTAGGTCTGATTGTGTCCTGTGTTCCTTGTTTCATTTAATTTCCTCGTTTCTACCATACTTCAGCACCTGTAACTTATCACTGTTAAAATCATGTTATTTCTGTTTTTTCAATGTCTCCTACAGTGCCAATTTACTTGTCTTCTGTATCATCTGTAAAGTTTCATTGTTCAAATTTCAGTTATATTTTGCTTGTATTTTCACATGTATTAATTTTATTTTTATCTCAGTTTAATTACTGAAAAAATGCCAAGAAGTTAATATGTAAACAAAAAGTGCTTATGAGATTTGCATGTCACAACTCTCATTTGCAGTTTTTGGATGGTGGTGCAAGTATGCATCCTACCTTGTTCTTGTAGTTTTATATAATTAATCTAAACTGATTCTATTTTATGCCTGGTTTTAAATAGTTTTGTACCTTTTGGGTAAATTTTACAGCAGCCCAACATCAATTTCAATCGGTGATATTGTTTCTCATGCAGTCGAATATCTGAGAGCTCATTGCAACAATGGATTCCAAAAATCCAAGTAAGTTTCATTATACAGTAATTAGGATTAGGTTTCCTTTATCGCGGTACTAGATTTTAATCATATTGCATACTTTATGATAGCTCAAATTATCATAATTTTCAGGACAGAAAAGTGTATGAAGCAGTCTTTCATGCTACATTTATCCATTTAGCTAAGAGTATAATTAGCAAATGATTCACAAAAATATTAATTACACAATTTGATAATTGTCCCAGACAGACGTAAAGATCATTGCATCTTCGTTTTCTGATGTGTTGTTTTGTCATCCAAAGATTGTACATTATTACCTAAAATTCCAATTTAGAATATTTATTAAGTATTACTTAGTTTGTTTTCATCTAGAGTATGCACCTCCTCTCTTGGATTGCCTACCCTCCATCCTTCACCAGACATTAAATATCTTTGCTTATACTAAGTATTTAAAGTGCAATCAATACCTGCTTGATGGGGTTCTGGGAGTTCTTTTACTCAGCAAGACTGGCAGTAGGCCAGGCTTGACTTGTGAGAGTTTGGTCCACCAGGCTGTTGCTTGGAGTGGCCTGCAGGCGCACATACCCACCACAGCCTGGTTGGTCCGGCACTCCTTTGAGAAAACTATCTAGTTTTCTCTTGAAGAAGTCCACGGTTGTTCCGGCAATATTTCTTATGCTCGCTAGGAGTATGTTGAAAAACCGCAGACCTCTGATGTTTATTCAGTACTCTCTGATTGTGTCTATGGCACCCCTGCTCTTCACTGGTTATATTCTGCATTTTCTTCCATATTGTTTACTTCAGTATGTTGTTATTTTACTGTGTAGATTTGGGACCTGGGCCTCCAGTATTTTCCATGTGTATATTATTTGGTATCTCTCTTGTCTCCTTTCTAGTGAGTACATTTGGAGAGCTTTGAGACGATCCCAATAATTTAGGTGCTTTATCGAGTCTATGCATGCTGTATATGTTCTCTGTATTCCCTCTATTTCAGCAATCTTCACCTGCTCTGAAGGGGAAAGTGAGTACTGAGCAGTACTCAAGACGAGACAACACAAGTGACTTGAAGAGTACAACCATTGTGATGGGATCCCTGGATTTGAAAGTTCTCGTAATCCATCCTCTCATTTTTCTTGCTGCCACAATATTTGCTTGGTTATGCTCCCTAAACTTTAGTTCGTCAGACATTATTATTCCCAAGTCCTTTACATGTTACTCTCCTACTATGGACAAATTTGATTGTGTCTTGTACCCTGTATTATGTTTAAGGTTCTCATTTTTACCATATCTGAGTACCTGGAAATTGTCGCTTTTAAACATCATGTTATTTTCTGCTGCCCAGTCGTAAACTTTATTAATACTGTATCTACCTGTAGTTTTTCAATATCTTCAGCAGAGGTCATTTTTAAGCTGATTTTTGTGTCATCTGCCAAGGCTGATACAACGCTGTGCCTTGTATATGAGTCTATATCTGATATGAGAATAAGGGAAAGCAATGGTGCAAGGACTGTATCTTGAGGTACAGAGCTTTTAACTGTTCTTGGACTCGATTTTATATGGTTGACTGTTACTCTTTGTGTTCTGTTTGACAGAAAACTGAGTATCCAGCGTCCTATTTTACCAGTTATTCCCATTGACCTCATTTTGTGTGCTATCACTTCATGGCCAAATTTGTCGAATGCGTTTGTGAAATCCGTGTACTGTATACCACATCTGCATTCCCTTTTTCTTCTAATGCCTCAGTGATTTTGTCGTAATGGTCAAGTAGCTGTGAGAGGCATGATCTTCCCGTTGTAAATCCATGTTCGCCTGGATTGTGGAGATCATTTGTTTCCATGAAAGTAGTGACCTGACTCCTGATCAATATCTCAAATACTTTTATTATGTGGGACGTTAGTGCAACTGGTCTATAATTCTTTGCCAGTGCTTTGCTCCCTCTCTTGTGTAGAGGGGCTATGTCTGCTGCTTTAAGTGCATCTGGTTTTTCCCCCGTGTCCAATCTCTTCCTACTCACTATACTGAGTGCCTGTGCTAATGTCACTTTGCATTTCTTTATAAATATTAAATTCCATGAGTCTGGACCCGGGGCTGAGTGCATGGGCATATTGTAAAATTCTCTTTCAAAATGTTCCAAGCTCGTGTTGATATTGGTTATATTTACAGGGGTTTGGATATCACGCATAAAGAAGTTGTCCGGATTTTTTACTTTCATGCTGTGTATCTGAGTGCTAAACATATCCTCATACAGCTTCTTTAGGATTTCACTAATTGTAAAATTAGTGTTATGACAAATTAGAAATTTGTCATCCTCAATGTATGAACCTTCACTAATACAAATAGGTCCAATATTGGCAGTGATATTTTCTTATGATTTAGCATAAATGAGGAAATATTTTGGGTTTTCCTTTATTTCTTGAATTGCTTTTTTGTCTAGTGGCCTCTCTTCAATCTGATATGAATGCTTCAGTCTCTGTTTTATTTCTACAATCTCCCTGTTTAAATTATTCCTTCTTTGTATGAAAAGTTGTCTGCTTAATCATTTCCGTTGTTTTTTGTCTTTTTTTGTAGTGTCGCCTGCGTTTTCTTTCTACGTTGGACCTCTTTCTGGCTTTCCTCAAAGGAACATGTTTCAGACAGACTTCATAGGCTTCAGAAGTCTGTTTTTCTATTCTTTGTGTATGATGTTTATTACTTAGAACACATTCCCATTGAACGTTCGTAAGTTCCTCATTTATTTTTGCCCAGTCTATCCTTTTATTATTATTATTAAAATTGGTTTTATTGAATAACCCTTCTCACTTGTTGTTTCTCTTAGGCCTACTACCATTATTAATGTTAGTTTTCACTTCAATGTTGTCCGAGTACGTAGTGTTTGAGACAGTAATGTCGCTGATTAGCTCATCATTGTTTGTAAATATCAGGTGCAGCGTGTTTTCGTTCCTAGTTGGTTCTGTAATCTGCTGACTGTGCGAGAATTTGTCACAGAATGTCAGTAGTTCTCTGACCTGTAGTTTGTTATTTCCAGGTTGATTTTCTGCTATAATGTTATTTTTACTATTCTCTATTTTAAAATGGGCAGATTGAAGTGTGCAAAGAAGATAATATCTGGTACAAGGTTTGTTAAGTTATCAAGGATATTCTCTATTTTGTGGATTTGCTCAGTTAATTTCTCAACTGTTGCATCTTTCAGTTTGTATATTAAAATAATAATTAGATTTATATTTTCAACCCTGATTCCAAGTACCTCTACCACCTCATTAGTTGAGTTCAGGAGCACTGTTCATGCCAGTTCCTCTTTAATATACAGACCTACTCTTCCACCTGACCTTATTACTCTGTCACATCTATATAAATTATAATTTTGGATCCAGATTTCACTATCCATGTGGTCTTTTATGTTGAATGATTTGCTCATTCATTCATCATTTGCTCATTTATTTGATCATTCAAATATGAATGATTTCCCATATTGTGTGTGACTTCTGGTGAGCTTAGGTAGTTCTACATTATAATGTAATTATACTGTACTGCACAGTTTATCATAACCCAAATTATCTTTATTTTTCAGTCCTGAGAAACGCTTTACAGCGATTATGTCCCTCATGTAATATTATCGTGAACATTAATCAACATGTCTGCAAGTGTGGCTATAGGCTTTTTGATGCCAAACGTAAAGCTCAGCCGGAAAGCCAGGCTCAGGCAAATATCAAGAGATCAGAAAAAAAAAACATATACCTGTTGTACATGGTAAGCTCACTTATATTTTTATTCACAATGTTTAATATGGAAATAAATAACATATAATTGATTAATTTAATTTTATTTAAAGGAAATATTTGTTGTAAAGATTACCAACATATATTGTCAAATGAGCAATTTATGTCATCTGCATTTAAAATACAGCTTTCACACACTTCACGTATTTGTGTTGGATAATATCATTTTCCAGCTTTACATAGAATACTTTGTGTTCTTTATCTATGTTCAGATGAGTTGCATAAAAGTGTGCAAGATTTACCAACCCGTTCTCACACAAGACAGCACATATATGACTTAATGCTTAAAGTCAATATGTTGAATATGAATTAGTAAATATGTGATATATTCCCAGTTACTTTTTTTTCCAAGGCCCAAACTCTTCCTCACGTACCAATTTACGTCTCACAGTACCCGTCCGTCAACCTAGATAGCAGAATAGTCGTGATTGGTTCAATTATAAGGAAAATTGTACTTTTCAGGTCCCACACGGGTTGTGAAATTTACCTACTATTGTCCATGCTCTTAGAATATTATAGATCAGCTACTTTCTATTGAAGGCTCGTAGTTTTGTTTTGAGAAATATTAGTTGTTCTTAGTAAATTATAATAAGCACTAAAAATGATTACATAGAATAACAGTCCTTCACCAATCAATATTATATACCATAGTTTGTGCTTTACAAATCTTTAAAGGATATTTTGTAGGAACGCTAACAGAAAACGATGGTACATTGGAATGTCTATGGGGTAAACTACTGTAAACAGGATGGTATTGTGTCTACTATACCAACTACAGGATCGGTATATTGTCCACTACCACCTGTTAGGTGGGTAAGGGGTGCAATACCACCCACAGGATGGGTATGAGGGTCACATCCACCCAGAGGATGAGAATGGGGATCACATCCACCCACAGGAAGGGTATGGGGTCCAATACCACCCACAGGATGAGTATGACGTCCACTACAACCCACAGGATGGGTATGGGGCTCCAACCACCCATAGAATGGGTATGGGGCCCCAACCACCCATAGAATGGGTATAGGATCCAATAACACCCACTGGATGTGTATTGCGTCCATTGCCGCGCGTCGAGCTCGAAAACCGCAGCATTCATCTCAGAACCATGCCTATTTCACGCAGATTCCTTAATAAACGTAAGAATTTTATATGTCACAAGAAAGATAGAAATATAAGCTTTATTCTAAATACCTTACCATGGGCATATTTAAATTTAAAGCGAAGATACGTGTACTTTTATAATAGCCGAGCTCCGACCCCGGACAGATCGATCCACCGAGCCTCTCTCTCTCAGAACAATGTTTATTTCACGTGAATTCGTTAATAAACATATATGTTTTATATGTCTCAAGAAAGACAGACATATAAGCTTCACTTTAAACACTTTACCATAGACATACTTAAAGTTCTAATGAAGATACATGTATTTTAAAAATTAAGGAGCTCCCACCCCGTACAGACTGAACAACAGAGCAACTCTCTCTCAGATCAATGTTTATTTCACGTAAATTCGTTAATAAACACAAATGTTTTATATGTCTTAAGCAAGATAGAAATAAGAGCTTCATTTTAAATACATTACAATATACATATATATAGCTCACGTGAAGATACATATGTTTTTATAGTAGCGCTTAGTAGCTTGTCGGGCATGGAGTGCAGACGCCTACGCACTTGCCGATATATTGTATAATTATCAAAGATACGCTAATAAAGCCTAAAATCTTATATGCCTCCTGAAAGACCGAGATATGAACATTATTATGATTGCACCAAATGAAATATATCATGTTCGAGAACAGAGATATATCAATTTTAAATTAAGTTTCGACTCTTGCTCGGGCGAGAGAGATAGGGCGACTCTCGCCCCATCTATTGGAGATTCTGTGCACTAAAGACCCAAAGCTACTCAACCCCTCTTAGCATTATTTAAGTAATGAAGTAATATGATATATTTACTCACTATAATGTTGGTGCTGAATGCAGAACATGAGAAAACATATATTTACTCCAAACTAATGTAATTTCATTATGAAATAAGTAGCATCAAAGGAAGTCGATGGTCCAAGCGGCAATGTTGTGGAGCGACTTATCCAAGATATATCGTTGTTTGGTAAGTGTTTGTTGGCATATCCAGTTGTCGCACTTCTCTGCACAAATTATCACAAATTTAAAATATAATGTTAACAAGTAGAATACGTATTTTTAATAAAATCTAACATAACTAGCCAGAAAACATTTAACATTTATTAAAATATATATGTTTGGAAGTTAAATCGACTTCATAGGACAATAGTTGTTGTTACAAGAATGTAACAACACTTGTAATATATACTCGTTATTC
>NC_091191.1:18626488-18637842 GCF_040958095.1 Procambarus clarkii | reverse complement strand
ATACCCCCTATTAGACTATTTTACAGGAACTTCTTTTCCACAGCTCATAAAACGGAGGAAAGGGTCCTGAAAGATATTGTTAATAGAAACGTTATCCCTACAGACAAAAATCAGAGGATACAACTGACGATTTACTATAAAACCAGAAAAACGGCCCTCATGAGAAACTCATGAGAAACTCTCCAGACACAAAACAGAACGCTTTAAAAGAGACTAACGTCGTCTATGCCTTCAAATGCCCTCTTGGGGACTGTAAGCTCCAAAAAACCCAGTATATAGGCAAGACAACAACATCTCTTTCTAGGCGTTTAACGATGCATAAGCAACAGGGCTCCATTAAGGAACATATAATCTCTTCCCACAACCAAACCATCGCCAGAGAAATCCTAGTAAACAACACAGAAATCATCGATAGATACAGCGATAGCAGGCGGCTTGACGTTTGCGAGGCACTACACATCAAGAAGTCAACACCAGCAATCAACAGCCAATTATTGCACAACTATATTCTACCCACCTCAAGACTCCGCTCCAATATAGAAGCATCAAGAAATATGGACCAATAGGCTTTCTACAAACACTTCTATTCAATATCCATTGTTTCGTGTTCTGTCTTGTGTTGATGAAATTAATACCCTATTAATACCACTTCTTGTTCTGTCTTGTGTTGATGAAATTAATACCCTATTAATGCCACATCTTGTTCTGTCTTGTGTTAATGCCACATCACCCCTTCCACCTCACTCAAATGTAGATATAAAATCGGAGATGCGTAAGTTCTATTCAGTTGTGTATTTGTGAACTAAAGTCTTTGAAAATGTAATAAGTTTTACGAAACGCGCTCGTGTCGCGTCAGACTAGAAATAAAAATGAATTTTGGAGAATTGATTTTTGATTTACCTCCAACAGTGAAAAGAAATGTACGAAAGATTGAGAAAATTCGTGTTAGAATTATTAATCTTACTTTTTCGGTCATATTTAATAATATATGTCTACAGGAAAGACTGCTACCAAAATATACTAATATATACATATATATATATATATATATAATCTTTGGACAACACCCACCAGTGGGACTCGAACCCAGAAAGCACAACTACCTTCCAGTAGCTGGCATAACTAGTATGCTTTAACCCACTACGCCATCAGACCTTACAAAAGAAGTAGATAGTTCGAGATATATATATCTCAAACATCTCCACCTCCCGAAGGCACCAGATGAGTGAGGGGTCAGTCTGCATTTTTCGTCAAGCCACTGTCAATGTGAGAGAACTCGTGTCCAGCTTATAAGCCTATACTTGCATAAACCACAAGTGAAGATAAACAATCTTTGGACAACACCCACCAGTGGGACTCGAACCCAGAAAGCACAACTACCTTCCAGTAGCTGGCATAACTAGTATGCTTTAACCCACTACGCCATCAGACCTTACAAAAGAAGTAGATAGTTCGAGATATATATATCTCAAACATCTCCACCTCCCGAAGGCACCAGATGAGTGAGGGGTCAGTCTGCATTTTTCGTCAAGCCACTGTCAATGTGAGAGAACTCGTGTCCAGCTTATAAGCCTATACTTGCATAAACCACAAGTGAAGATAAATAATCTTTGGACAACAAAGATTATGTTGTCCAAAGATTATTTATCTTCACTTGTGGTTTATGCAAGTATAGGCATATATATATATATATATATATATATATATATATATATATATATATATATATATATATATATATATATATATATATATATATATATATATATATATATATATATATATGTGAATGAAAACTCACACCCCAGAAGTGACTCGAACCCATACTCCCAGAAGCAACGCAACTGGTAACTACAGGGCGCCTTAATCCGCTTGACCATCACGGCCGTCAAAAGGAAGTGATAGCCGAGGCTATTTGAGCCACTTCCCCGACGGCAACTCGGATGGTAATCTTGGGCATAGCATTTCACCAAATCACCTCATTCTTTGGGGCACACGTGAGGAACACAAATGCGAACAAGCCTGAATGGTCCCCAGGACTATATGCGAATGAAAACTCACACCCCAGAAGTGACTCGAACCCATAATCCCAGAAGCAACGCAACTGGTAACTACAGGGCGCCTTAATAGTGATAGCCGAGGCTGCCGAGGTTTATGCAAGTATAGGCATATATATATATATATATATATATATATATATATATATATATATATATATATATATATATATATATATATATATATATATATATATATATATATATATATATATGTGAATGAAAACTCACACCCCAGAAGTGACTCGAACCCATACTCCCAGAAGCAACGCAACTGGTAACTACAGGGCGCCTTAATCCGCTTGACCATCACGGCCGTCAAAAGGAAGTGATAGCCGAGGCTATTTGAGCCACTTCCCCGACGGCAACTCGGATGGTAATCTTGGGCATAGCATTTCACCAAATCACCTCATTCTTTGGGGCACACGTGAGGAACACAAATGCGAACAAGCCTGAATGGTCCCCAGGACTATATGCGAATGAAAACTCACACCCCAGAAGTGACTCGAACCCATACTCCCAGAAGCAACGCAACTGGTAACTACAGGGCGCCTTAATCCGCTTGACCATCACGGCCGTCAAAAGGAAGTGATAGCCGAGGCTATTTGAGCCACTTCCCCGACGGCAACTCGGATGGTAATCTTGGGCATAGCATTTCACCAAATCACCTCATTCTTTGGGGCACACGTGAGGAACACAAATGCGAACAAGCCTGAATGGTCCCCAGGACTATATGCGAATGAAAACTCACACCCCAGAAGTGACTCGAACCCATACTCCCAGAAGCAACGCAACTGGTAACTACAGGGCGCCTTAATCCGCTTGACCATCACGGCCGTCAAAGGAAGTGATAGCCGAGGCTATTTGAGCCACTTCCCCGACGGCAACTCGGATGGTAATCTTGGGCATAGCATTTCACCAAATCACCTCATTCTTTGGGGCACACGTGAGGAACACAAATGCGAACAAGCCTGAATGGTCCCCAGGACTATATGCGAATGAAAACTCACACCCCAGAAGTGACTCGAACCCATAATCCCAGAAGCAACGCAACTGGTAACTACAGGGCGCCTTAATCCGCTTGACCATCACGGTCATCGCGTTGCTTCTGGGAGTATGGGTTCGAGTCACTTCTGGGGTGTGAGTTTTCATTCGCATATAGTCCTGGGGACCATTCAGGCTTGTTCGCATTTGTGTTCCTCACGTGTGCCCCAAAGAATGAGGTGATTTGGTGAAATGCTATGCCCAAGATTACCATCCGAGTTGCCGTCGGGGAAGTGGCTCAAATAGCCTCGGCTATCACTTCCTTTTGACGGCCGTGATGGTCAAGCGGATTAAGGCGCCCTGTAGTTACCAGTTGCGTTGCTTCTGGGAGTATGGGTTCGAGTCACTTCTGGGGTGTGAGTTTTCATTCGCATATAGTCCTGGGGACCATTCAGGCTTGTTCGCATATATATATGTATATATATATATATATATATATATATATATATATATATATAACTGAAAACTCACACCCCAGAAGTGACTCGAACCCATACTCCCACAACTGGTATGTACAGGGACGCCTTAATCCGCTTGACCATCAGTTGTATATAGTCCTGGGGACCATTCAGGCTTGTTTGCATATATATATATATATATATATATATATATATATGCTTCATTGAATATGACCGCATATTCTGTATTTACTCTCTTTTGATTAAGGGCTTCTATCCCTCTAACTATTTTCTTAACATCAAGGCTTAGCTGAAATAGGAGTTCTCCAAAACTCATTTTCGTAATTTTAAGGTGAAGAAAAGAAGTGAATTACTATAGAATGTATTACACTTATTTATACAATTTGCACAACGTTTCGAACCTCCATTGTTCATTCTCAAGTTGTTGGCATCGTTACGTTCTGGTCTTGTAAGGACAAGACCAGAACATAACACAGAAGACACTGTTCAACATAACAGGCCAATTACACCTGATTAATCTTTGTATGTAGATAACAGCTGCCACGTATGGGCCAATAGGCCTTCCGCAGTTACCTCTATTTATATGTTCTTATGTTTCACCCCCGCTTTATCCCTTATGTATCCCCCCATGTTTTCACCTTTATTGTCTTATCACCTGACCCAGTGCGCGTATAAAATCAACCAAACCTGAGAGTTCTTTTCACTTGAGAATGAACCATGGAGGTTCGAAACGTTGTGCAAATTGTATAAATAAGTGTAATACATTTTATAGTAATTCACTTCTTTTCTTCTCCTTGAAATTACGAAAATGAATTTTGGAGAACTCCTATTCCAGCTAAGCCCTGATGCTAAGAAAATAGTTAGAGGGATAGAAGCCCTAAATCAAAAGAGAGTAAATACAGAATATGCGGTCATATTCAATGAAACATGTTTGAAAGAAAACCTGCTACCAGTATACACCAATATATATATATATATATATATATATATATATATATATATATATATATATATATATATATATATATATATATATATATATATAATATATATATATATATATAATATATATATATATATATATATATATATATATATATATATATATATATATATATATGACCGAAAAAGTAAGATTAATAATTCTAACACGAATTTTCTCAATCTTTCGTACATTACGCTTCACTGTTGGAGGTAAATCAAAAATCAATTCTCCAAAATTCATTTTTATTTCTAGTCTGACGCGACACGGGCGCGTTTCGTAAAACTTATTACATTTTCAAAGACTTTTAGTTCACAAATACACAACTGAATAGAACTTACGTATCTCCGATTTTATATCTACATTTGAGTGAGGTGGGAGGGGTGATGTGGCATTAACACAAGACAGAACAAAAGGGGATATTAATAGGGTATTAAAAGTATCAACACAAGACAGAACACAAACAATGGGTATTGAATAGAAGTGTTTGTAGAAAGCCTATTGGTCCATATTTCTTGATGCTTCTATATTGGAGCGGAGTCTTGAGGTGGGTAGAATATAGTTGTGCAATAATTGGCTGTTGATTGCTGGTGTTGACTTCTTGATGTGTAGTGCCTCGCAAACGTCAAGCCGCCTGCTATCGCTGTATCTATCGATGATTTCTGTGTTGTTTACTAGGATTTCTCTGGCGATGGTTTGGTTGTGGAAAGAGATTATATGTTCCTTAATGGAGCCCTGTTGCTTATGCATCGTTAAACGCCTAGAAAGAGATGTTGTTGTCTTGCCTATATACTGGGTTTTTTGGAGCTTACAGTCCCCAAGTGGGCATTTGAAGGCATAGACGACGTTAGTCTCTTTTAAAGCGTTCTGTTTTGTGTCTGGAGAGTTTCTCATGAGTAGGCTGGCCGTTTTTCTGGTTTTATAGTAAATCGTCAGTTGTATCCTCTGATTTTTGTCTGTAGGGATAACGTTTCTATTAACAATATCTTTCAGGACCCTTTCCTCCGTTTTATGAGCTGTGGAAAAGAAGTTCCTGTAAAATAGTCTAATAGGGGGTATAGTTGTTGTGTTAGTTGTCTCTTCAGAGGTTGCATGGCTTTTCACTTTCCTTCTTATGATGTCTTCGACGAAACCATTGGAGAAGCCATTATTGACTAGGACCTGCCTTACCCTACAGAGTTCTTCGTCGACTTGCTTCCATTCTGAGCTGTGGCTGAGAGCACGGTCGACATATGCGTTAACAACACTCCTCTTGTACCTGTCAGGGCAGTCGCTGTTGGCATTTAGGCACATTCCTATGTTTGTTTCCTTAGTGTAGACTGCAGTGTGGAAACCTCCGCCCTTTTCCATGACTGTTACATCTAGAAAGGGCAGCTTCCCATCCTTTTCCATCTCGTAAGTGAAACGCAGCACGGAACTCTGCTCAAATGCCTCCTTCAGCTCCTGCAGATGACTGACATCAGGTACCTGTGTAAAAATGTCGTCAACATACCTGCAGTATATGGCCGGTTTCAAGTTCATGTCGACTAAGACTTTTTGCTCGACGGTACCCATGTAGAAGTTTGCAAACAGGACACCTAGGGGAGAACCCATGGCGACCCCATCTACTTGCTTATACATGTGCCCATCCGGGCTCAAGAAGGGTGCCTCTTTAGTACAAGCTTGGAGTAGTTTCCTCAGAATATTTTCTGGTATGTCAAGAGGAGTACAGGCTGGATCACGATACACTCTGTCGGCTATCATTCCGATTGTCTCGTCCACAGGTACGTTGGTAAACAGCGATTCTACGTCCAAAGAGGCTCTTATCCCTGTGGCCCGTGTGCCCCGCAGTAAGTCAACAAATTCCTTTGGAGACTTCAGGCTGAAGGCGCAAGGAACATAAGGAGTCAGCAGGCCGTTGAGTCGCTTCGCCAGTCTGTACGTGGGTGTGGGTATCTGGCTAATGATTGGCCGAAGTGGGTTTCCAGGCTTGTGCGTCTTGACATTTCCATACGCATATCCAGATTTATATTCCCCAATGATCTTTGGCAGGTGGAGTCCGGATTTCTTGGCGTTCACAGTTTCGATCAGTTTGTTGACCTTTGCTTTTAATTCGGCTGTAGTGTCCTTCGTTACCCTTTGGAACTTAGTTTGGTCAGAGAGTATGATGTTCATTTTCGCCAGATATTCGTCTTTTTTAAGAATGACATATATTGGCGACTTGTCACCTCTCCTGACAACTATCTCCTTGTTCTCACGAAGGCTTTTAGCTGCCGCTTTAAGCTCGGGGGACAGTATGGTGCTTCTGTAGTTGCCTCGATTCTTTCCTCCTTCTGCAATAAGTTCTGCTTGTAAGGTATCTTTGGTAGTGACCTTCTTTTGTGTCTCGAGGTCGAATATGTCGTCCAACAGAATTTCCAACTCTACTTTCCGGGCCATCTCACTCGGTCTGGACATAACATGACAGTTTATGCCCAGATTTAGGAGAGTGACTTGGTCCTCAGTGAGGTTAATTCCTGCAAGGTTCAGGAAGCCATCTCTTGGTCGTGGAATTGCCATAGGTCCTACATATAATGTTGTTAGTTTCTTGATAATCCTTGTTTCAGTGCTGAGGTGATGTTGGTCTGTGAGGATGTCGAGGTGTTGTTCAATGCGGGTACGGATACTATCGTCGATGTTGCTATTTCTCCACTCGTTTGTAGCATGAAGTAGTTGCGTTTTGTTGTCTTTGATTTCATTCTCTGCCTTGTATATCTGATCACGAATCAGATCCTGGCGATATTTTATCGTGAAGGCTTGATTCCTTGCTGCTGGGTCGTGCGCTTTAATATTAGTATATTTTGGTAGCAGTCTTTCCTGTAGACATATATTATTAAATATGACCGAAAAAGTAAGATTAATAATTCTAACACGAATTTTCTCAATCTTTCGTACATTACGCTTCACTGTTGGAGGTAAATCAAAAATCAATTCTCCAAAATTCATTTTTATTTCTAGTCTGACGCGACACGGGCGCGTTTCGTAAAACTTATTACATTTTCAAAGACTTTTAGTTCACAAATACACAACTGAATAGAACTTACGTATCTCCGATTTTATATCTACATTTGAGTGAGGTGGGAGGGGTGATGTGGCATTAACACAAGACAGAACAAAAGGGGATATTAATAGGGTATTAAAAGTATCAACACAAGACAGAACACAAACAATGGGTATTGAATAGAAGTGTTTGTAGAAAGCCTATTGGTCCATATTTCTTGATGCTTCTATATTGGAGCGGAGTCTTGAGGTGGGTAGAATATAGTTGTGCAATAATTGGCTGTTGATTGCTGGTGTTGACTTCTTGATGTGTAGTGCCTCGCAAACGTCAAGCCGCCTGCTATCGCTGTATCTATCGATGATTTCTGTGTTGTTTACTAGGATTTCTCTGGCGATGGTTTGGTTGTGGAAAGAGATTATATGTTCCTTAATGGAGCCCTGTTGCTTATGCATCGTTAAACGCCTAGAAAGAGATGTTGTTGTCTTGCCTATATACTGGGTTTTTTGGAGCTTACAGTCCCCAAGTGGGACTGTAAGCAGGCGGCTTGACGTTTGCGAGGCACTACACATCAAGAAGTCAACACCAGCAATCAACAGCCAATTATTGCACAACTATATTCTACCCACCTCAAGACTCCGCTCCAATATAGAAGCATCAAGAAATATGGACCAATAGGCTTTCTACAAACACTTCTATTCAATACCCATTGTTTGTGTTCTGTCTTGTGTTGATACTTTTAATACCCTATTAATATCCCCTTTTGTTCTGTCTTGTGTTAATGCCACATCACCCCTCCCACCTCACTCAAATGTAGATATAAAATCGGAGATACGTAAGTTCTATTCAGTTGTGTATTTGTGAACTAAAAGTCTTTGAAAATGTAATAAGTTTTACGAAACGCGCCCGTGTCGCGTCAGACTAGAAATAAAAATGAATTTTGGAGAATTGATTTTTGATTTACCTCCAACAGTGAAGCGTAATGTACGAAAGATTGAGAAAATTCGTGTTAGAATTATTAATCTTACTTTTTCGGTCATATTTAATAATATATGTCTACAGGAAAGACTGCTACCAAAATATACTAATATATATATATATATATATATATATATATATATATATATATATATATATATATATATATATATATATATATATATACACCAATATATATATATATATATATATATATATGTACTAGCTGTACCCGTCCATGCATTGCTGTGGCTCAGCAACTCATGTGCGTTGCTGAGCCACAGCCGCTTTTGGCATTTAGGCACATTCCCAAAAGCGACTGCCCAGATAGGTACAAGAGGAGTGTTGTTAACGCATATGTCGACCGTGCTCTCAGCCACAGCTCAGAATGGAAGCAAGTCGACGAAGAACTCTGTAGGGTAAGGCAGGTCCTAGTCAATAATGGCTTCTCCAATGGTTTCGTCGAAGACATCATAAGAAGGAAAGTGAAAAGCCATGCAACCTCTGAAGAGACAACTAACACAACAACTATACCCCCTATTAGACTATTTTACAGGAACTTCTTTTCCACAGCTCATAAAACGGAGGAAAGGGTCCTGAAAGATATTGTTAATAGAAACGTTATCCCTACAGACAAAAATCAGAGGATACAACTGACGATTTACTATAAAACCAGAAAAACGGCCAGCCTACTCATGAGAAACTCTCCAGACACAAAACAGAACGCTTTAAAAGAGACTAACGTTATCTATGCCTTCAAATGCCCTCTTGGGGACTGTAAGCTCCAAAAAACCCAGTATATAGGCAAGACAACAACATCTCTTTCTAGGCGTTTAACGATGCATAAGCAACAGGGCTCTATTAAGGAACATATAATCTCTTCCCACAACCAAACCATCGCCAGAGAAATCCTAGTAAACAACACAGAAATCATCGATAGATACAGCGATAGCAGGCGGCTTGACGTTTGCGAGGCATTACACATCAAGAAGTCAACACCAGCAATCAACAGCCAATTAATGCACAACTATATTCTACCCACCTCAAGACTCCGCTCCAATATAGAAGCATCAAGAAATATGGACCAATAAGCTTTCTACAATCACTTCTATTCAATACCCATTGTTTCATGTTCTGGCTTGTGTTGATGAAATTAATACATTATTAAATACCACCTCACCCCATCCACCTCACTCAAATGTAGATATAAACAAAATCGGAGATGTGTAAGTACTATTCAGTTGTGTATGTGTTAACTAAAGTCTTTGAAAATGTAATAAGTTTTACGAAACGCACTCAAGTGTCGCGTCAGACTAGAAATAAAAATGAATTTTGGAGAATTGATTTTTGAATTACCTCCAACAGTGAAAAGAAATGTACGAAAGATTGAGAAAATTCGTGTTAGAATTATTAATCTTACTTTTTCGGTCATATTTAATAATATACGTCTACAGGAAAGACTGCTACCAAAATATACTAATATATATATATATATATATATATATATATATATATATATATATATATATATATATATGCGAACAAGCCTGAATGGTCCCCAGGACTATATGCGACTGAAAACTCACAACCCAGAAGTGACTCGAACCCATACTGCCAGGATCAACGCAACTGGTATTTACAGGACGCCATAATCCGCTGGACCATCACGACCAGACAAAAGGAAGTGATAGCCGAAGCTATTTGAACCACTTCCCCGCTGGCACTCGGATGGTAATTTTGGGCATAGCATTTTATCAAATCACCTCATTCTTTGGGGCACACGTGAGGAACACATATGCGAACAAGCCTGAATGGTTCCTAGGACTATATGCAACTGAAAACTCACACCCCAGAAGTGACTCGAACCTATACTGCCAGGAGCAACGCAACTGGTATTTAAAGGACACCTTAATCTGCTTGTCTGGTCGTGACGTGAGTTTTCAGTCGCATATAATCCTGGGAACCATTCAGGCTTGTTCGCATTTGTGTTCCTCTCGTGTGCCCCAAAAGAATAGAATAAGGTGATTTGATAAAATGCTATGCCCAAGATTACCATCCGAGTGCCGGCGGGGAAGTGGTTCAAATAGCTTCAGCTATCACTTCCTTATGTCCGGTCGTGATGGTCAAGCAGATTAAGGCGTCTTGTAGATACCAGTTGCGTTGCTCCTGGCAGTATGGGTTCGAGTCACTTCCGGGGTGTGAATTTTCAGTCAAATATATATATATATATATATATATATATATATATATATATATATATATATATATATATATATATATATATATGTCGTACCTAGTAGCCAGAACGCAATTCTCAGCCTACTATGCAAGGCCTGATTTGCCTAATAAGCCAAGTTTTCCTGAATTATTATATTTTCTCAAGTTTTTTCTTATGAAATGATAAAGCTACCCATTTCATTATGTATGAGGTCAATTTTTTTTATTGGAGTTAAAATTAACGTAGATATATGACCGAACCTAACCAACCCTACCTAACCTAACCTAACCTATCTTTATAGGTTAGGTTAGGCTAGGTAGCCGAAAAAGTTAGGTTAGGTTAGGTTAGGTAGGTTAGGTAGTCGAAAAACAATTAATTAATGAAAACTTGGCTTATTAGGCAAATCGAGCCTTGCATAGTAGGCTGACAAGTGCGTTCTGGCTACTAGGTACGACATATATATATATATATATATATATATATATATATGTCGTACCTAATAGCCAGAACGCACTTCTCAGCCTACTATTCAGGGCCCGATTTGCCTAATAAGCCAAGTTTTCATGAATTAATGTTTTTTCGTCTACCTAACCTACCTAACCTAACCTAACCTAGCTTTTTTTGGCTACCTAACCTAACC
>NC_091191.1:18393988-18623988 GCF_040958095.1 Procambarus clarkii | reverse complement strand
GTTGCTCCTGGGAGTATGGGTTCGAGTCACTTCTGGGGTGTGAGTTTTCAGTTGCATATTGTCCTGGGGACCATTCAGGCTTGTTCTCATATATATATATATATGCGAACAAGCCTGAATGGTCCCCAGGACATATGCAACTGAAAACTCACACCCCAGAAGTGACTCGAACCCATACTCCCAGAAGCAACGCATCTGGTATGTACAAGACGCCTTAATCCACTTGACCATCACGACCGGACATAATGAGGTGATAGCCGAGGCTATTTGAACCACCCCACCGCCGGCACTCGGATAGTTATCTTGGGCATAGCATTTTACCAAATCACCTCATTCTTTGGGGCAACACGTGAGGAACACAAATGCGAACAAGCCTGAATGGTCCCCAGGACATATGCAACTGAAAACTCACACCCCAGAAGTGACTCGAACCCATACTCCCAGAAGCAACGCATCTGGTATGTACAAGACGCCTTAATCCACTTGACCATCACGACCGGACATAATGAGGTGATAGCCGAGGCTATTTGAACCACCCCACCGCCGGCACTCGGATAGTTATCTTGGGCATAGCATTTTACCAAATCACCTCATTCTTTGGGGCAACACGTGAGGAACACAAATGCGAACAAGCCTGAATGGTCCCCAGGACATATGCAACTGAAAACTCACACCCCAGAAGTGACTCGAACCCATACTCCCAGAAGCAACGCATCTGGTATGTACAAGACGCCTTAATCCACTTGACCATCACGACCGGACATAATGAGGTGATAGCCGAGGCTATTTGAACCACCCCACCGCCGGCACTCGGATAGTTATCTTGGGCATAGCATTTTACCAAATCACCTCATTCTTTGGGGCAACACGTGAGGAACACAAATGCGAACAAGCCTGAATGGTCCCCAGGACATATGCAACTGAAAACTCACACCCCAGAAGTGACTCGAACCCATACTCCCAGAAGCAACGCATCTGGTATGTACAAGACGCCTTAATCCACTTGACCATCACGACCGGACATAATGAGGTGATAGCCGAGGCTATTTGAACCACCCCACCGCCGGCACTCGGATAGTTATCTTGGGCATAGCATTTTACCAAATCACCTCATTCTTTGGGGCAACACGTGAGGAACACAAATGCGAACAAGCCTGAATGGTCCCCAGGACATATGCAACTGAAAACTCACACCCCAGAAGTGACTCGAACCCATACTCCCAGAAGCAACGCATCTGGTATGTACAAGACGCCTTAATCCACTTGACCATCACGACCGGACATAATGAGGTGATAGCCGAGGCTATTTGAACCACCCCACCGCCGGCACTCGGATAGTTATCTTGGGCATAGCATTTTACCAAATCACCTCATTCTTTGGGGCAACACGTGAGGAACACAAATGCGAACAAGCCTGAATGGTCCCCAGGACATATGCAACTGAAAACTCACACCCCAGAAGTGACTCGAACCCATACTCCCAGAAGCAACGCATCTGGTATGTACAAGACGCCTTAATCCACTTGACCATCACGACCGGACATAATGAGGTGATAGCCGAGGCTATTTGAACCACCCCACCGCCGGCACTCGGATAGTTATCTTGGGCATAGCATTTTACCAAATCACCTCATTCTTTGGGGCAACACGTGAGGAACACAAATGCGAACAAGCCTGAATGGTCCCCAGGACATATGCAACTGAAAACTCACACCCCAGAAGTGACTCGAACCCATACTCCCAGAAGCAACGCATCTGGTATGTACAAGACGCCTTAATCCACTTGACCATCACGACCGGACATAATGAGGTGATAGCCGAGGCTATTTGAACCACCCCACCGCCGGCACTCGGATAGTTATCTTGGGCATAGCATTTTACCAAATCACCTCATTCTTTGGGGCAACACGTGAGGAACACAAATGCGAACAAGCCTGAATGGTCCCCAGGACATATGCAACTGAAAACTCACACCCCAGAAGTGACTCGAACCCATACTCCCAGAAGCAACGCATCTGGTATGTACAAGACGCCTTAATCCACTTGACCATCACGACCGGACATAATGAGGTGATAGCCGAGGCTATTTGAACCACCCCACCGCCGGCACTCGGATAGTTATCTTGGGCATAGCATTTTACCAAATCACCTCATTCTTTGGGGCAACACGTGAGGAACACAAATGCGAACAAGCCTGAATGGTCCCCAGGACATATGCAACTGAAAACTCACACCCCAGAAGTGACTCGAACCCATACTCCCAGAAGCAACGCATCTGGTATGTACAAGACGCCTTAATCCACTTGACCATCACGACCGGACATAATGAGGTGATAGCCGAGGCTATTTGAACCACCCCACCGCCGGCACTCGGATAGTTATCTTGGGCATAGCATTTTACCAAATCACCTCATTCTTTGGGGCAACACGTGAGGAACACAAATGCGAACAAGCCTGAATGGTCCCCAGGACATATGCAACTGAAAACTCACACCCCAGAAGTGACTCGAACCCATACTCCCAGAAGCAACGCATCTGGTATGTACAAGACGCCTTAATCCACTTGACCATCACGACCGGACATAATGAGGTGATAGCCGAGGCTATTTGAACCACCCCACCGCCGGCACTCGGATAGTTATCTTGGGCATAGCATTTTACCAAATCACCTCATTCTTTGGGGCAACACGTGAGGAACACAAATGCGAACAAGCCTGAATGGTCCCCAGGACATATGCAACTGAAAACTCACACCCCAGAAGTGACTCGAACCCATACTCCCAGAAGCAACGCATCTGGTATGTACAAGACGCCTTAATCCACTTGACCATCACGACCGGACATAATGAGGTGATAGCCGAGGCTATTTGAACCACCCCACCGCCGGCACTCGGATAGTTATCTTGGGCATAGCATTTTACCAAATCACCTCATTCTTTGGGGCAACACGTGAGGAACACAAATGCGAACAAGCCTGAATGGTCCCCAGGACATATGCAACTGAAAACTCACACCCCAGAAGTGACTCGAACCCATACTCCCAGAAGCAACGCATCTGGTATGTACAAGACGCCTTAATCCACTTGACCATCACGACCGGACATAATGAGGTGATAGCCGAGGCTATTTGAACCACCCCACCGCCGGCACTCGGATAGTTATCTTGGGCATAGCATTTTACCAAATCACCTCATTCTTTGGGGCAACACGTGAGGAACACAAATGCGAACAAGCCTGAATGGTCCCCAGGACATATGCAACTGAAAACTCACACCCCAGAAGTGACTCGAACCCATACTCCCAGAAGCAACGCATCTGGTATGTACAAGACGCCTTAATCCACTTGACCATCACGACCGGACATAATGAGGTGATAGCCGAGGCTATTTGAACCACCCCACCGCCGGCACTCGGATAGTTATCTTGGGCATAGCATTTTACCAAATCACCTCATTCTTTGGGGCAACACGTGAGGAACACAAATGCGAACAAGCCTGAATGGTCCCCAGGACATATGCAACTGAAAACTCACACCCCAGAAGTGACTCGAACCCATACTCCCAGAAGCAACGCATCTGGTATGTACAAGACGCCTTAATCCACTTGACCATCACGACCGGACATAATGAGGTGATAGCCGAGGCTATTTGAACCACCCCACCGCCGGCACTCGGATAGTTATCTTGGGCATAGCATTTTACCAAATCACCTCATTCTTTGGGGCAACACGTGAGGAACACAAATGCGAACAAGCCTGAATGGTCCCCAGGACATATGCAACTGAAAACTCACACCCCAGAAGTGACTCGAACCCATACTCCCAGAAGCAACGCATCTGGTATGTACAAGACGCCTTAATCCACTTGACCATCACGACCGGACATAATGAGGTGATAGCCGAGGCTATTTGAACCACCCCACCGCCGGCACTCGGATAGTTATCTTGGGCATAGCATTTTACCAAATCACCTCATTCTTTGGGGCAACACGTGAGGAACACAAATGCGAACAAGCCTGAATGGTCCCCAGGACATATGCAACTGAAAACTCACACCCCAGAAGTGACTCGAACCCATACTCCCAGAAGCAACGCATCTGGTATGTACAAGACGCCTTAATCCACTTGACCATCACGACCGGACATAATGAGGTGATAGCCGAGGCTATTTGAACCACCCCACCGCCGGCACTCGGATAGTTATCTTGGGCATTCCATTTTACCAAATCACCTCATAGATAACTATCCGAGTGCCGGCGGTGGGGTGGTTCAAATAGCCTCGGCTATCACCTCATTATGTCCGGTCGTGATGGTCAAGTGGATTAAGGCGTCTTGTACATACCAGATGCGTTGCTTCTGGGAGTATGGGTTCGAGTCACTTCTGGGGTGTGAGTTTTCAGTTGCATATGTCCTGGGGACCATTCAGGCTTGTTCGCATTTGTGTTCCTCACGTGTTGCCCCAAAGAATGAGGTGATTTGGTAAAATGCTATGCCCAAGATAACTATCCGAGTGCCGGCGGTGGGGTGGTTCAAATAGCCTCGGCTATCACCTCATTATGTCCGGTCGTGATGGTCAAGTGGATTAAGGCGTCTTGTACATACCAGATGCGTTGCTTCTGGGAGTATGGGTTCGAGTCACTTCTGGGGTGTGAGTTTTCAGTTGCATATGTCCTGGGGACCATTCAGGCTTGTTCGCATTTGTGTTCCTCACGTGTTGCCCCAAAGAATGAGGTGATTTGGTAAAATGCTATGCCCAAGATAACTATCCGAGTGCCGGCGGTGGGGTGGTTCAAATAGCCTCGGCTATCACCTCATTATGTCCGGTCGTGATGGTCAAGTGGATTAAGGCGTCTTGTACATACCAGATGCGTTGCTTCTGGGAGTATGGGTTCGAGTCACTTCTGGGGTGTGAGTTTTCAGTTGCATATGTCCTGGGGACCATTCAGGCTTGTTCGCATTTGTGTTCCTCACGTGTTGCCCCAAAGAATGAGGTGATTTGGTAAAATGCTATGCCCAAGATAACTATCCGAGTGCCGGCGGTGGGGTGGTTCAAATAGCCTCGGCTATCACCTCATTATGTCCGGTCGTGATGGTCAAGTGGATTAAGGCGTCTTGTACATACCAGATGCGTTGCTTCTGGGAGTATGGGTTCGAGTCACTTCTGGGGTGTGAGTTTTCAGTTGCATATGTCCTGGGGACCATTCAGGCTTGTTCGCATTTGTGTTCCTCACGTGTTGCCCCAAAGAATGAGGTGATTTGGTAAAATGCTATGCCCAAGATAACTATCCGAGTGCCGGCGGTGGGGTGGTTCAAATAGCCTCGGCTATCACCTCATTATGTCCGGTCGTGATGGTCAAGTGGATTAAGGCGTCTTGTACATACCAGATGCGTTGCTTCTGGGAGTATGGGTTCGAGTCACTTCTGGGGTGTGAGTTTTCAGTTGCATATGTCCTGGGGACCATTCAGGCTTGTTCGCATTTGTGTTCCTCACGTGTTGCCCCAAAGAATGAGGTGATTTGGTAAAATGCTATGCCCAAGATAACTATCCGAGTGCCGGCGGTGGGGTGGTTCAAATAGCCTCGGCTATCACCTCATTATGTCCGGTCGTGATGGTCAAGTGGATTAAGGCGTCTTGTACATACCAGATGCGTTGCTTCTGGGAGTATGGGTTCGAGTCACTTCTGGGGTGTGAGTTTTCAGTTGCATATGTCCTGGGGACCATTCAGGCTTGTTCGCATTTGTGTTCCTCACGTGTTGCCCCAAAGAATGAGGTGATTTGGTAAAATGCTATGCCCAAGATAACTATCCGAGTGCCGGCGGTGGGGTGGTTCAAATAGCCTCGGCTATCACCTCATTATGTCCGGTCGTGATGGTCAAGTGAATTAAGGCGTCTTGTACATACCAGATGCGTTGCTTCTGGGAGTATGGGTTCGAGTCACTTCTGGGGTGTGAGTTTTCAGTTGCATATGTCCTGGGGACCATTCAGGCTTGTTCGCATTTGTGTTCCTCACGTGTTGCCCCAAAGAATGAGGTGATTTGGTAAAATGCTATGCCCAAGATAACTATCCGAGTGCCGGCGGTGGGGTGGTTCAAATAGCCTCGGCTATCACCTCATTATGTCCGGTCGTGATGGTCAAGTGGATTAAGGCGTCTTGTACATACCAGATGCGTTGCTTCTGGGAGTATGGGTTCGAGTCACTTCTGGGGTGTGAGTTTTCAGTTGCATATGTCCTGGGGACCATTCAGGCTTGTTCGCATTTGTGTTCCTCACGTGTTGCCCCAAAGAATGAGGTGATTTGGTAAAATGCTATGCCCAAGATAACTATCCGAGTGCCGGCGGTGGGGTGGTTCAAATAGCCTCGGCTATCACCTCATTATGTCCGGTCGTGATGGTCAAGTGGATTAAGGCGTCTTGTACATACCAGATGCGTTGCTTCTGGGAGTATGGGTTCGAGTCACTTCTGGGGTGTGAGTTTTCAGTTGCATATGTCCTGGGGACCATTCAGGCTTGTTCGCATTTGTGTTCCTCACGTGTTGCCCCAAAGAATGAGGTGATTTGGTAAAATGCTATGCCCAAGATAACTATCCGAGTGCCGGCGGTGGGGTGGTTCAAATAGCCTCGGCTATCACCTCATTATGTCCGGTCGTGATGGTCAAGTGGATTAAGGCGTCTTGTACATACCAGATGCGTTGCTTCTGGGAGTATGGGTTCGAGTCACTTCTGGGGTGTGAGTTTTCAGTTGCATATGTCCTGGGGACCATTCAGGCTTGTTCGCATTTGTGTTCCTCACGTGTTGCCCCAAAGAATGAGGTGATTTGGTAAAATGCTATGCCCAAGATAACTATCCGAGTGCCGGCGGTGGGGTGGTTCAAATAGCCTCGGCTATCACCTCATTATGTCCGGTCGTGATGGTCAAGTGGATTAAGGCGTCTTGTACATACCAGATGCGTTGCTTCTGGGAGTATGGGTTCGAGTCACTTCTGGGGTGTGAGTTTTCAGTTGCATATGTCCTGGGGACCATTCAGGCTTGTTCGCATTTGTGTTCCTCACGTGTTGCCCCAAAGAATGAGGTGATTTGGTAAAATGCTATGCCCAAGATAACTATCCGAGTGCCGGCGGTGGGGTGGTTCAAATAGCCTCGGCTATCACCTCATTATGTCCGGTCGTGATGGTCAAGTGGATTAAGGCGTCTTGTACATACCAGATGCGTTGCTTCTGGGAGTATGGGTTCGAGTCACTTCTGGGGTGTGAGTTTTCAGTTGCATATGTCCTGGGGACCATTCAGGCTTGTTCGCATTTGTGTTCCTCACGTGTTGCCCCAAAGAATGAGGTGATTTGGTAAAATGCTATGCCCAAGATAACTATCCGAGTGCTGGCGGTGGGGTGGTTCAAATAGCCTCGGCTATCACCTCATTATGTCCGGTCGTGATGGTCAAGTGGATTAAGGCGTCTTGTACATACCAGATGCGTTGCTTCTGGGAGTATGGGTTCGAGTCACTTCTGGGGTGTGAGTTTTCAGTTGCATATGTCCTGGGGACCATTCAGGCTTGTTCGCATTTGTGTTCCTCACGTGTTGCCCCAAAGAATGAGGTGATTTGGTAAAATGCTATGCCCAAGATAACTATCCGAGTGCCGGCGGTGGGGTGGTTCAAATAGCCTCGGCTATCACCTCATTATGTCCGGTCGTGATGGTCAAGTGGATTAAGGCGTCTTGTACATACCAGATGCGTTGCTTCTGGGAGTATGGGTTCGAGTCACTTCTGGGGTGTGAGTTTTCAGTTGCATATGTCCTGGGGACCATTCAGGCTTGTTCGCATTTGTGTTCCTCACGTGTTGCCCCAAAGAATGAGGTGATTTGGTAAAATGCTATGCCCAAGATAACTATCCGAGTGCCGGCGGTGGGGTGGTTCAAATAGCCTCGGCTATCACCTCATTATGTCCGGTCGTGATGGTCAAGTGGATTAAGGCGTCTTGTACATACCAGATGCGTTGCTTCTGGGAGTATGGGTTCGAGTCACTTCTGGGGTGTGAGTTTTCAGTTGCATATGTCCTGGGGACCATTCAGGCTTGTTCGCATTTGTGTTCCTCACGTGTTGCCCCAAAGAATGAGGTGATTTGGTAAAATGCTATGCCCAAGATAACTATCCGAGTGCCGGCGGTGGGGTGGTTCAAATAGCCTCGGCTATCACCTCATTATGTCCGGTCGTGATGGTCAAGTGGATTAAGGCGTCTTGTACATACCAGATGCGTTGCTTCTGGGAGTATGGGTTCGAGTCACTTCTGGGGTGTGAGTTTTCAGTTATATATATATATATATATATATATATATATATATATATATATATATATATATATATATATATATATATATATATATATATATATATATATGTATGTATGTATGTATATGTGTGTGCGTGTGTGTGTCCACCCTGGCTGACACCTACATACACTTCGGTGCTTATCAAGCGGGTGGGACGGCCAACCACAGAAAAATAGCAAAATCAGTCAAATACAGGCGATTGGAAGGTCAATTCCCCCCTTGTTCCCATAGCGTCTGAGGCGCATGGCCCCTGGGGTAGGAGTGCCTTGGGATTTCTCAAAAGAATTGGGTTCTAGGCTCATTGGCATCACCAGAGATTTACATTTGGTAACGTCTACATCGCCATATAATACAACTCCCAGAGACTGTCATAAGCGAGGTTATTAGGAGACTTTGTTTTATCCCGTTTGGTTGCGACTCAATTTTTGTGATTAATTTAAAGTATTTGGTGAGAAATTTAACTTTCTCTCTTCAGGGCCTGTCTTTGTTTGTGTGTGGTTTGTCAGTCCTTTGGAACATCGTGCACTTTGCCAGGGAGCTGCTTTACCACCCTATTTCCAGGACCTAATTTTTAAGCAACATATATTTCTCAGTTGCTTGTTAGTGGTCAAGTGGTCATTTTCTTCAAAATTTCTGGGACTCTCAAGGCGTCCTTCTCAACAATGACGTGTTAAGACATCAGATCTCCGGGCCTTGGTTAATCCAGTCACTCACCGACCAGCTCTGTAATGAAGAGAAAGTTTAAAGGAAGCCACGAAGTACAGAAGCTGCAAAAGGAGATAATTTGAGACCGGACCGAGATATAGGCTTCATGTTACAGATATGTGTGTTGTGATGAGAACTGTGATGGAGAACTCTAGTTGTGTCATAGTACGAATGTGTTTCATTTTACTGCAGAAATAAGCATGTGCAAAATTGGAATAAGAGGCCACGTAATTATTGCTCCTCGTGTTACAAACTGTCCGGAAAATGTAAGTGACTAATAAACAAATAATATTTGTTTGTAAATGAGTCACTGTTCTGTTCACTATTACCATTTAATCTTGGATTGTTTCACTAATTATTTCTTGCATGCAACATTCTTCAACATTACATTCTTTTCACTGCAGGTCAACATGTGACAACGTTTGACCTTCGCCACTACGAGTTCCTGGGTTCCTGCTCATACCTGCTAACTAAGGACTTTGTGACTGACGACTTTGAGGTTGTTGGCATATACAAGGCCAAAGATGGTGCTGCAAGTCTAGACGCCATTGTTGTTCACGGCCAACGCATAGATGTCACCCTACACGTGGACGGCACCGTCGAGACCTCTCAAGCTGGAGCTCAGGTCAGCGTTCCGTGTTGTTAGTCATGAACACTATTGTTTCTTCCATAGCTCAATACTATTACTCTATTAGTCTGAGTTACATTATTATGCACACGCAAATATTTTTTCCTCCTCAATTTCCAATACGATTTACGAAACGTTTCGACATTTTTTTTTTTTTTTTTTTTTTTAGATATATACAAGAGTTGTTACATTCTTGTACAGCCACTAGTACGCGTAGCGTTTCGGGCAGGTCCCTGGAATACGATCCCCGCCGCGAAGAATCGTTTTTTCATCCAAGTACACATTTTACTGTTGCGTTAAACAGAGGCTACAGTTAAGGAATTGCGCCCAGTAAATCCTCCCCGGCCTGGATACGAACCCATGACATAGCGCTCGCGGAACGCCAGGCGAGTGTCTTACCACTACACCACGGAGACATTATAAGTAATGTTTGCATTGCTTGGTTTGGGTCCCGGTAGTGGAGTCCGTTTAGGGTCCTGGTAGTACAGTAGGGTTCGTTCTCGACTCACAATCGAGAATCCTTGGCGGGACAGAAATAATTGGGCACGTTTCCTATCACCTAATGCCGCTGTTTACCAAGCAGTAAACAGACACACAGGAGTTAACTTGTTGTGGGGTTGCATCCAGGGGAGGGTCAGTAAGTTGACCCTGGGATGGGGGGTACTTCGATTTATGCTTGGCATATACTGTATATATAAACTGACTACCTGTCCCCCAACACAACGAATTCTTAATTGTTAAATAAAAGGGTTACCACATGGATGCAGTTTTTCCTTCCTCAGTGGAATATCAATAAGCTACAGGCATCTTCAAAATTATAAATGATTTCCCTTGGGCAACCTCTTAAAGGAAGTATCTATTAAGGTATATCCTTCTTGAAGGATTCCCTCGGTATTTTCCTGGAGCTTTCAGAATCACATTTGGTTGTGAGACCTATCCTGACCTACCCGCTCTGCAGAGTTCTTCATAGCTTCCTAATTCCTAATCTCACTTGTCCCAACAGCAATACCTTCTCTAAAGGGTTCGGGTTTCCTCCTCTGTGAGTCGGCTCCTCTTGAGTCGCCTAGCTTCTGGGTATCGAGTACGACTTTTTCACCATTGAGAGGCCTTTCGATGAGGAGTTCACTAGCTTTGTGCTAGTGTGCGTTTACAAATTTCTGATTCATGTGTTTCAGTGCCTGAGGTCTTTCCTAGGTGTGACATTGGGTCATACTGATTCTTCCTTATCTGTGATTGTTGCTATCTCTCTCGGACAATATTCGTGGATAAGTGTAAGACTTGCCTTCTTCCTGGCATGCCTGCCTGTTTCCGTTGCAGTTTGGGTAGTCTCATGTGGGCCGTCACCACAAAGTCTGCCATATTGCAAACCATGATATGCACGAGATTATTATCAACATCAGGAAAAACAGCTCCGTTCCACTGCAAGCAGCTAACACCAAGGTACGCCGCCCAGGTACCAGAACAAGAATCGTAGATACCAGTAGACACAACCATGCGATCAAGGACATACAGCCCAGGGACTAGCGCCCAGTGCTAGGATAAAATGTTCAGTGCCAGGGAACGCAGCCAGTGTCACACTATCAGTAGTGCAAGAGCGGGGTTTAGGGTAGAAAACTTGGGGCAGCACGTAATACCAAAAGAGAACAGGGAGGCCGCACCCAACACAAAGAACGGAGAGTGTCACCCAGGGCCTACATTTAGCTCAGCTACAAGACGATTACAGAAACGTTTGAATCACAGAAAGCCCCGTAATGTCCCTCTCCCAGAGTCGCAACAGGAAAGAAGACTATAGAGTCCACAAACCAGGATTGAAATTGAAACCAGGATACCGCCACCTGGTGAACCCCTGGGACTAGGAGCAAGATATCGCACAGGAGGTAAGTCAAAGTAAGCACAATGGTAACCCTATCCCATGCATAGCAAAAAGGGAAATGAAATAATGGAGGAGACGGCTGGGCAGAGCCTGGATCATAATAGGATGAACAGGAAACCAAGCCCAGAGAAATCCCCAATAGATAAGCTGTAGAGCCAAACCAACCTGGATCCAAGCCAGCAAAAACGTGCCTAGACGGTCACCTCCCGCTGCTACTGGTGCACACCACGAAAGGTCGGCTGGAAGCTATCTGTGACAGGTCTGGCGAGTTCCACCCACTTCTGGCGGCCGTTGAATCTTCTGGCTCAAATAAACTGAAAAATCGGTAACCACAGCTACATAGATTAGCATTACAACTCCTGCCACAACCTGAGAACTTCCTGCACAGGGTTGTCCCAGGGTAGGAGCTGGCTGAACACATTGCAGACGTAGAAAAAAGGGTGTTTGGAATGGCACACTCAGCCGACATAATGTGGATTACAACTTCACCAGAAAGAAGGGAGGACAGAAAGGAAAATCCAGCATGAGGGTGACAGACAAAATGTTCTCCTAGAAAGAACTTAAGACAGGAAGTCGAAAGACATCACTAACCGGAGAGAAGGTTGCCACCTCATCTGGAAGAAGCAGGTTGGAGAGCAGTCCAATTACATGTGGAGAGAGTATTTTGGCTGCAGACACATGACATGGATGGCAAAGAGTCTTCCACAGAAGACCTTTTTTCGCTAGGAATTCGAAAGAACTCGTCTTCAGAGCAGCCAGGAACCAGAAACATCCACAGCCGGAAGGTCCCGGGTTCAGTTCACACGGAATTCAACGCTGGATTTTTTTACTTACTTTGACTGAGATGAATAGTGACCCTCGAATGGCCAAATAATGTGATGTTTCAAGGAGTTTACATAATTATGTACCTAACTGTGCACATTACTCTATTATACAGGGAAAAACTCGGTTCTGTTCATTAATACAGGAGTGCACATTAGTACAAAACCATGAATTGAAATAGTACAAATCTGTGCACTAATATAATACTGTACTTTATATTAAAAATGACTGAAAATAAATAGAAAATATATTAGTATGTTGATCAAAAAGAAAATAAGCTGTTACAAATGGAACGAGTTTCGCTATATGTTCATTTATAGTGGCAGAGGCTGAGGCACAGATGTCCTTCCCCCAAGTCCTGATAATCACGCCCTCTACCTAGCGTTCTCGACACATACTCATCAAAAATATCTTATTAATAACTATTTCCCTTGTCGGAGACAAGAAACCTGTGTGTGTTAGGTTAGCATCAAGGTCCCACCCCCTGGGACAAACTACTGACCTGCCTCAGGATACAACCCATAACTGTTCCTTAACTCCCTGGAACGTATTTACTGCTAGACGATCAGAGTTATCAGGTGGAAGGAAACGTGTTCAACCGTTTCTGTCCCGCATGGGGATTACATCCGGCTATATTGACGGTGACTCGAGAACGTTGACCTTTGCTGAAGTCAAAGCTCTGTGATGCACCTTAAATAGAGATAAAATCGGAAAAGGTTCACTCTAAAGAGATGTAAATTGAATTTGCATCAATTAATTTGCGTTCCACGCAAATTAAACGCAGGATCAACGTCATCTATGTTAATTCAACGTTAAATTACCGTTGCAGGCGATGAGTCACAATAACGTGGCTAAAGTATGTTGACCAGACCACACACTAGAAGGTGAAGGGACGACGACGTTTCGGTCCGTCCTGGACCATTCTCAAGTCGATTATGACTTGAGAATGGTCCAGGACGGACCGAAACGTCGTCGTCCCTTCACCTTCTAGTGTGTGGTCTGGTCAACTTAAATTACCGTTGATGCAACGTCGAACCAAAGCCATTCTTGGATATTATGCAAACTTGGCAGTTGCTTGGAGGTCATGCCGCTACTGATGACGTTAGGTCAGTGACCCGAGGTGGTCAGTGACCCGAGGTGGTCAGTGACCCGAGGGGGGTCAGAGACCCGAGGGGGTCAGTGACCCGAGGGGGTCAGTGACCCGAGGGGGGTCAGAGACCCGAGGTGGTCAGTGACCCGAGGGGGTCAGTGACCCGAGGGGGGTCAGAGACCCGAGGGGGTCAGTGACCCGAGGGGGTCAGTGACCCGAGGGGGGTCAGTGACCCGAGGGGGTTCAGTGACCCGAGGGGGGTCAGTGACCCGAGGGGGGTCAGTGACCCGAGGGGGTCAGTGACCCGAGGGGGTCAGTGACCCGAGGGGGGTCAGTGACCCGAGGGGGTTCAGTGACCCGAGGGGGGTCAGTGACCCGAGGGGGGTCAGTGACCCGAGGTGGTCAGTGACCCGAGGGGGTCAGTGACCCGAGGGGGTCAGTGACCCGAGGGGGTCTGTGACCCGAGGTGGTCAGTGACCCGAGGTGGTCAGTGACCCGAGGTGGTCAGTGACCCGAGGGGGTCAGTGACCCGAGGAGGGTCAGAGACCCGAGGGGGTCAGTGACCCGAGGGGGTCAGTGACCCGAGGGGGTCAGTGACCCGAGGGGGTCAGTGACCCGAGGGGGTCAGTGACCTGAGGGGGGTCAGTGACCTGAGGGGGGTCTACGACGTGCCATCAATCACTTGTCGCAACTGCACACCTCGTCGCCAAATTTTCCATCGACGCGACGACTTGGGAAAATAATATCCAGCGGCTATAGGTGCCATAAATTTATGCACAACACAGCATTCCTTATCAAACTTAGACATATCCTAGCCAAAAATAAATTATCCCAACATTAAAGCATATACAGTGCATAGTGGTGACTTGGTGAGTCACCAAAATATTTAGTGGTGAGTTGGTGAGTCACCAAAATATTATAGTGGTGAGTTGGTGAGGTGCTTGACACACTAGGTGAGGCACCGAGTCGCTGGGACGCACTCAAGAAGGAAGCAAGAAAGACAGACTAAAGTCTATTACCACAATGAAGGAGTCATGTCACTGCTGTCCGTTCTCTTCCACAACGTTACTGTGTGGAGTGTTCCATACCTTCAACCCCTTGACCCCCGCGGGTCAACCCCAGTCTCACCGACTGGCAGCCAGGCGCCAATTTGCTGCAAAGTATAATAATAATTTATTGTGTTGGGGGACAGGAAGCCAGAGTATATTCATACACGTTAGGCTTATCGAGGTCCTCCCGCCCCCCCCCCCCCCTAAGGTAGAATTACTGACCCCGCCCAGGATGCAATCCCACAACGATCTGAATAACTCCTGAGTACCTATTTGCTGCTAGGTAAACAGAGGCATTAGGTGAAAGGAAATGTGCCCAACCATTTCTGTCCCGCCCGGGATTCGAACCCGGAATTCTCGATTCGCCGAGAACGAACCGGACTGTACTGACTCATGACAACCAAGCGTGAGGACAGGTTGAGCCCGTTATCTTGAGGTTATCTTGAGGTTATCTTGAAGTTATCTTGAGGTTATCTTGAGATGATTTCGGGGCCTTTTAGTGTCCCCGCGGCCCGGTCCTCGACCAGGCCTCCACCCCCAGGAAGCAGCCCGTGACAGCTGACTAACACCCAGGTACCTATTTTACTGCTAGGTAACAGGAGCATAGGGTGAAAGAAACTCTGCCCAATGTTTCTCGCCGGCGCCTGGGATCGAACCCAGAACCACAGGATCACAAGTCCAGCGTGCTGTCCGCTCGACTGACCGAACCCCGTAGCTGAATCTATAACAACATCAACAGCGGTGAGAGTACTTACCAATTAAGGAAGACTCGTCGAATTCCTGTGGCTCCGTCCCATGTTGGAGTGTGTGGGAGGAGGTGTGCTGGCTGCTGAAGGACACCATGTTGAATACTTGGTGTCCTTCAGGTTATCTTGAGGTTATCTTGAAATGATTTCGGGGCTTAGCGTCCCCGCGGCCCGGTCCTCGACCAGGCCTCCGTTTTGTTACACACACCCCGGAAGTAGCCCGTAGCAGCTGTCTAACTCCCAGGTACCTATTTAATGCTAGGTAACAGGGGCATCAGGGTGAAAAAAACGTTTTGCCCATTTGTCTCTGCCTCCACTAGGTATCGAACCCGGAACCTCAGAACTACGAATTCGAAGCGCTGTTCACCCAGCTGTCAGGCGCCCTTCATACCCAAGACTCCTCTATAAATTAGAGGTATCATCAGGCAATATCACCGTGATAAGGTTACTGAGGAAATGAGGACAGAAGAACAAAACAGTAAAACTGTACGATGGTACAATGTGGTTGCCGCTGGCAATCCCAATCATTATGGCCGAAGAGGAGGTGGCCGCGGGAGAGAATCAGTAATAGCAATGATTCGTCTTGGATACAAATATCCATGGAGATTCGGAATGGAAACAACAGTTGAGCAGAGGAGTTGCAGAATCTGCGGTGAGAGTGATGAACACCACCTTGACTATTACCTGAGAGAATGTGAACACCTGAGAGACATGAGAAGTATGTGTAGAATAATAAACCTCACATTGTTTGAGTTAGGAAAACACTATTTGTCAAATATTGATACTGTTCTTGAAAGATTCCCCAATTTTGCACCAGCAAGATAACGTAAGATTTTAATAATTAACGACTGTTAATCTTCTTGTTTGATAAGCTGTTCACTTGAGATAGTTAAGCAAGTCCCATCTGTGCCTGGATACAAGTGACAGGATGAACAACCCAACGGATTTTCTTCCTATTGGGGGAGTGATGTACAAGGAGCCGGTCAGCCGAGCGAACAGCACGCTGGACTTGTGATCCTGTGGTCCTGGGTTCGATCCCAGACACCGGCGAGAAACAATGGGCAGAGTTTCTTTCACCTTATGCCCCTGTTACCTAGCAGTAAAATAGGTACCTGGGTGTTAGTCAGCTGTCACGGACTGCTTCCTGGGGGTGGAGGCCTGGTCGAGGACCGGGCCGCGGGGACACTAAAAAGCCCCGAAATCATCTCAAGATAACCTCAAAATAACATGCTGCTACGGCAGTATGTCCACTCACAGGATAAGTGGCGCTGCCCAATAAACAGATAATTTATATTTCTGGCATGTCACATATGTGGGTTGGTGTGTGCTTGCTTCTCTAGTCCCGTATATCATGCAGTGCGTCTAGTCCAGAGTAAACAAATAACTTGCAGAAAACATCTGCAAGTTATTATTTCTCTTCTGCAGTATGAATAAAGTTATTTTTTATTTTGATGATATATTTAGAATACTAATAATATTGTACAAATGTTTTCATGTGCTTTCTCTTTTAAAATTTCAGAACAAGTATCTGCAATAAATACTAATTTAGTAAATAAAGTAAATAGGGGTCCTCTTGGGCTCTTTCAAGTCATACAATAATGTATATGTTTGTATAGTTATTGAAAATCTAATGCTATAATATTATTTACATCAGGTTCACAGTGAAAATGGTTACTCTGCCTTGAAGATGCCAGACCTGTTGGTGACCTGCAGCAGGCACTCCCAGGGATGCTCTATCACAGTTGGTGGGAAGTACTTCAACAGGTTAGTGGAAACTCATTCCCAATATTGTTTTTACAATTATCAAACAAAAGTAGTGTTGGAGGAGAGAGTGGGGGAGAGAGTTGTGGAGAGAGTTGGGGAGAGAGTGGAGGAGAGAGTTTTGGAGAGAGTTGGGGAGAGAGTGGAGGAGAGAGTTGTGGAGAGAGTTGGGGAGAGAGTGGAGGAGAGAGTTTGGGAGAGAGTGGAGGAGAGAGTTTTGGAGAGAGTTGGGGAGAGAGTGGAGGAGAGAGTTGTGGAGAGAGTTGGGGAGAGAGTGGAGGAGAGAGTGGACGAGAGCATATGAGAGACTGTTGAGAGAGAGTGGGGGAGAGAGTTGGGGAGAGTGGGGGAGAGAGTAGGGGAGAGGGTTGGGGAGAGAGTGGAGGAAAGAGTGGGGGAGAGAGTGGGGGAGAGTGGGGGAGAGAGTGGGGGGAGAGTTGTTGAGAGTTGGGGAGAGTAGGGGAGAGGGTTGGGGAGAGAGTGAGGGGAGAGTGGGGGAGAGAGTGGAGGAGAGTGGAGGAGCTGGAGAGAAGAGAGTGGAGGAGAGCGTATGGGAGAGTGGGGGAGAGAGTGGAGGAGAGTGATATAGTGATAAGCGGAGTGGTCCTGATACTGTTTGATAAGGTCAATACCTGGACCTTGTAAATGATAAGGAATATTTTGAACCATTAACGTTGAGACTGGAGGAAGGAAGGTCCAGACCGGGAAGAATATGATAGGTAGAGAGCTAGATGACAGCATGGGGGGGGGCGGGGGGGGGTGAGATGTGTAATTACCTCAGTGTAGTTACAGGATGAGAGCTACGCTCGTGGTGTCCCGTCTTCCCAACACTCTGTGTCATATAACGCTTTGAAACTACTGTGTGTGTGTGAGCGTGCGCGCGCGTGTGTGTGTGTGTGTACTCACCTAATTGTACTCACCTAATTGTGCTTGCGGGGGTTGAGCTCTGGCTCTTTGGTCCCGCCTCTCAACCGTCAATCAACTGGTGTACAGATTCCTGAGCCTATTGGGCTCTATCATATCTACATTTGAAACTGTGTATGGAGTCAGCCTCCACCACATCACTTCCTAGTGCATTCCATTTGTCAACCACTCTGACACTAAAAATATTTTTCTAATATCTCTGTGGCTCATTTGGGCACTCAGTTTCCACCTGTGTCCCCTTGTTCGCGTACCACCAGTGTTGAATAGTTCATCCTTGTTTACCCGGTCGATTCCCCTGAGGATTTTGTAGGTTGTGATCATGTCCCCCCTTACTCTTCTGTCTTCCAGTGTCGTAAGGTGCATTTCCCGCAGCCTTTCCTCATAACTCATGCCTCTTAGTTCTGGGACTAGTCTAGTAGCATACCTTTGGACTTTTTCCATCTTCGTCTTGTGCTTGACAAGGTACGGGCTCCACGCTGGGGCCGCATACTCCAGGATTGGTCTTACATATGTGGTGTACAAGATTCTGAATGATTCCTTACACAGGTTCCTGAACGCCGTTCTGATGTTAGCCAGCCTCGCATATGCCGCAGACGTTATTCTCTTTATGTGGGCTTCAGGAGACAGGTTTGGTGTGATATCAACTCCTAGATCTTTCTCTCTGTCTGTTTCATTAAGTACTTCATCTCCTATTCTGTATCCTGTGCCTGGCCTCCTGTTTCCACTGCCTAGTTTCATTACTTTGCATTTACTCGGGTTGAACTTCAACAGCCATTTGTTGGACCATTCACTCAGTCTATCCAGGTCATCTTGTAGCCTCCTACTATCATCCTCTGTTTCAATCCTCCTCATAATTTTTGCATCGTCGGCAAACATTGAGAGGAACGAATCTATACCCTCTGGGAGATCATTTACATATACCAGAAACAGTATAGGTCCAAGGACTGACCCCTGCGGGACTCCACTTGTGACGTCTCGCCAATCTGAGACCTCACCCCTCACACAGACTCGTTGTCTCCTGTTGCTTAGGTACTCCTCTATCCACCGGCGTACCTTCCCTCTCACTCCAGCCTGCATCTCCAACTTTCGCACTAGCCTCTTGTGTGGCACTGTATCAAAGGCTTTCTGACAATCCAAAAATATGCAGTCTGCCCACCCTTCTCTTTCTTGCCTTATTTTTGTTGCCTGGTCGTAGAATTCAAGTAACCCTGTGAGGCAGGACCTGCCATCCCTGAACCCATGTTGATGCTGTGTTACATGTGTGTGTGTGTGTGTGTGTGTGTGTGTGTGTGTGTGTGTGTGTGTGTGTGTGTGTGTGTGTGTGTGTGTGTGAGTGTATGTACTCACCTAGTTGTACTCACCTAGTTATGGTTGCGGGGGTTGAGCTTTAGCTCTTTGGTCCCGCCTCTCAACCGTCAATCAACAGGTGTACAGGTTCCTGAGTCTATTGGGCTCTATCATATCTACATTTGAAACTGAGTATGGAGTCAGCCTCCACCACATCACTTTCTAATGCATTCCATTTGTCAACCACTCTGACACTAAAAAAGTTCTTTCTAATATCTCTGTGGCTCATTTGGGCACTCAGTTTCAACCTGTGTCCCCTAGTGCGTGTGCCCCTTGTGTTAAATAGACTGTCTTTATCTACCCTATCAATTCCCTTGAGAATCTTGAATGTGATGATCATGTCCCCCCTAACTCTTCTGTCTTCCAGCGAAGTGAGGTTTAATTCCCGTAGTCTTTCCTCGTAGCTCATACCTCTCAGCTCGAGTACTAGTCTGGTGGCAAACCTTTGAACCTTTTCCAGTTTAGTCTTATCCATGACTAGATATGGACTCCATGCTGGGGCTGCATACTCCAGGATTGGCCTGACATATGTGGTATACAAAGTTCTGAATGATTCTTTACACAAGTTTCTGAATGCCGTTCTTATGTTGGCCAGCCTGGCATATGCCGCTGATGTTATCCTCTTAATATGGGCTGCAGGGGGACAGGTCTGGCGTGATATCAACCCCCAAGTCTTTTTCTTTCTCTGACTCCTGAAGATTTCCTCTCCCAGATGATACCTTGTATCTGGCCTCCTGCTCCCTATACCTATCTTCATTACATTACATTTGCTTGGGTATACATCTCTAACAACCATTTGTTTGACCATTCCTTCAGCTTGTCTAGGTCTTCTTGAAGCCTCAAGCAGTACTCCTCTGTCTTAATCCTTCTCATAATTTTGGCATCGTCCACAAACATTGAGAGAAATGAATCTATACCCTCCGGGAGATCATTTACATATATCAGAAACAAGATAGGACCGAGTACAGAGCCCTGTGGGACTCCATTGGTGACTTCACGCTAATCTGAGGTCTCACCCTTCACCGTAACTCTCTGCTTCTTATTCCTCAGGTACTCCCTTATCCACTGGAGCACCTTCCCAGCTACACCTGCCTGTCTCTCCAGCTTATGTACCAGCCTCTTATGCAGTACTGTGTCAAAGGCTTTCCGACAATCCAAGAAAATGCAGTCCGCCCAGCCTTCTCTTTCTTGCTTAATCTTTGTCACCTGGTCGTAGAATTTTATTAAGCCAGTCAGGCAAGATTTACCCTCCCTGAATCCATGTTGGCGATTTGTCATGAAGTCCCTTCTCTCCAGATGTGTTACCAGGTTTTTTCTCACGATCTTCTCCATCACCTTGCATGGTATACAAGTCAAGGACACTGGCCTGTAGTTCAGTGCCTCTTGCCTGTCGCCCTTTTTGTATAATGGGACCACATTCGCCGTCTTCCATATTTCTGGTAGGTCTCCCGTCTCCAGTGACTTTCTATACACTATGGAGAGTGGCAAGCAAAGTGCCTCTGCACACTCTTTCAGTACCCATGGCGAGATCCCGTCTGGACCAACAACCTTTCTAACATCCAGATCCAGCAGGTTTCTCTTGACCTCCTCTCTCGTAATTTCGAACTCTTCCAAGGCCGCCTGGTTTACCTCCCTTTCTCATAGAACAGTGACCTCACCTTGTTCTATTGTGAAGATCTCCTGGAACCTGTTGTTGAGTTCTTCACACACCTCTTTGTCATTCTCTGAATACCTGTCCTCGCCTGAGCTAAGTTTCAATACCTGTTCTTTCACTGTTGTTTTCCTTCTGATGTGACTGTGGAGTAGCTTTGGTTCGGTCTTGGCTTTGTTTGCTATATCATTTTCATAACTTTTCTCTGCTTCTCTTCTCACCCTGACATACTCATTCCTGGTTCTCTGGTATCTCTCTCTGCTTTCTGGTGTTCTGTTATTCCGGAAGTTCCTCCACGCCCTTTTGTTCAGTTTCTTCGCTTCCATACATGCCCTATTATACCATGGATTCTTCTGTTGCTTCTCGGATTTTTCCCTTTGGGCCGGGGATGAACCTGTTTACTGCCTCCTGACACTTTTGGGTAACATAGTCCATCATATCTTGTACAGACTTATCTCTGAGGTCTGTGTCCCAAGGTATTTCCCTTAGGAAACTTCTCATCTCTTCATAATTCCCCTTTCGGTATGCCAGCCTTTTGTTTCCTAGTTCTTTTTGGGGGGAGATAATTCCTAGCTCTACCAGGTACTCAAAGTTCAATACACTGTGATCACTCATTCCCAAGGGCGCTTCCATCTTAACTTCCCTTATATCCCACTCATTTAGGGTAAATATCAAATCAAGCATTGCTGGTTCATCTTCTCCTCTCATTCTTGTTGGTTCCTTGATGTGCTGGCTTAGAAAGTTTCTTGTTGCCGCGTCCAGCAGCTTAGCGCTCCATGTTTCTGGTCCTCCATGCGGGTCTCTGTTCTCCCAATCTATCTTCCCATGGTTTAAGTCTCCCATTATTAGTAGTCAAGATCAATTCCTGCTAGCAACAGAAGCTGCTCTCTCTATTATGTTAATGGTGGCCATTTTGTTTCTATCATATTCCTGTCTAGGTTTTCTGTCATTTGGTGGTGGATTATATATGACTACGACTATATTTTTTTGCCCTCCAGTTGTTATGGTACCTGCTATGTAGTCACTGAAACCTTCACAGCCCTGAATAACCATCTCCTCAAAATCCCAGCTATTTCTTACCAGCAGAGCTACACCACCCCCACCTCTTCCTTCCCTCTCTTTCCTCTTGACATAATAGTCCTGTGGGAACACTGCATTTGTTATCGTTTTCGTGATCTTTGTTTCTGTGAGGGCTATTATGTCTGGGTTTTCCTCTAGTACCCATTCTCCAAGCTCATTTGCTTTATTTGTAATTCCATATATATTAGTGTACATTGCTTTGAGGCTCACTTTCTTCTGTCCCTTCTCAAATCGCCTCCTTAGTGAGTGTTCTGCTGGTGGGGGAAGCTGTTCCATGGGTGTGAGGATCTGTGAGGTGGATAACAGGGTCTCAGAGGATACTGAGATGAGGGGCGGGGGCTCCAGTGAAATGGGAGGGACAGGGAGGGTATGGGGTGAAAGCGGAGAGAGGACAGGAAGGAAAGGGGGGAGGGGGGACTTAGCGGGAGGAGGGGAGAGGTAGAAGGGTGGGGAGACGGAGATTTGGCTGAACATTTGAGTGGGGGCAGGGAGGGTTTGGGGTAGGGGGTTTTCAATGCAGAGGAGGGTGGCGGGGTTTTCCTCCCCGCTGGTGTTACTGGGTAGCTGGTTGTGGGTTCCCCCTCACCTCTGTGGGTGTTGTGTTGGAAGCTGTGACTTCCTGGTTTTCCCCTCTCGCCCTGCGCCTCTACCTTGCTTCTGCTGCTATGACTCTCTCCTCCCTCGTCATGTCTCTCTGGAGGAATACATTTTTGAATTCTCCCACATTTTGCAGGTAGCTCTTCCTTGATAGAATCTTCTCCTTTGTGTTCTCGTTTGCAAACACTATCTTTATCACTCGGTCTCGGTCTTTGTTGTACCAGCCTAGCCTGAAAACCTTCTCAGTGCTATGCTCAGCCCCTTCCATGTCTAGTGCCTTCAGTATTTCATTCACTGCCTCTTTGTCCTTATCATTCTACTCTGTCCTATTGGAGCCTTCCTGCTCTTTAATACCCACAGCAACCACTGATCTTTTCCTTTCCAGCAGCTGGCTGTTGTTGTTGCTGTTAAAGATTCGCAACATGGAACAATAAGTTCCAAGTAACACGGGCTATGGTGAGCCCGTAGATAGTTATTGAGCAGCTGGCTAGTAGAGCGTGCCGCTTCCTGTGAAGTGGCTGCTTTCATGGCCACCTCCATCACTGCAGACATTACTTCAGGGTTATTTTTTTGTTAGCATTTCTGCAAATGTTGCTTTTATTGTGGCATTCTCTTCCAAAATACTATTACCACCTTCTCCCTGGATGATTTTCTGAGTCTCAGCATCGATACCATTCTCTTTGAGGGCTCTAATCTCCTCCTTTGCTGCTGTCAGCTCTCTTTTCAGGTTGCTTATTTCGGTCTTCATTTCCTGCATCATTTCTTGCATCTCACTCTTGACGTCCTCCAGAAACTGGGTGAACATTTCCTTCATTTCGTCATTTTGACTTTTCCCTGTTCCCCTGGTACCTCTGCCTGTCATGCTTGCCCCCTGTTCCTATAGTTGTGCCGTGATAGGATTTGTCAGGAGGGCAGAGCGGGATGGGGGAGGAAGAGAGAGAGAGAGAGAGAGAGAGAGAGAGAGAGAGAGAGAGAGAGAGAGAGAGAGAGAGAGAGAGAGAGAGTTTGTGGGAGAGAGGGGTAAGAGTGGGGTGAGAGAGAGGGGTGAGAGAGAGGGATGAGAGAGAGACAAACACACGGGCGTGCGTGTGTTTGCGTGTCCGCACGCACGTGTGTGTGTGTGTGTGTGTGTGTGTGTGTGTGTGTGTGTGTGTGTGTGTGATGGATGGGTGGGGGCGATCCGACCCTCTCACTGAAGTGAGAAAACAGTAGAGGGGGGAGAGGGGAGGAGATGGAGAGAGAGGAGGGAAGGAGAGAGAGAGGGAAGAGAGAGGAGAGGGAGAGAGACGGAGAGGGAGAGAGGGGGTGAGGGAGAGAGAGAGGGGGGGGAGGTGTGTGTGTGTGTGTGTGTGTGTGTGTGTTGTGTGTGTGTGTGTGTGTGTGTGTGTGTGTGTGTGTGTGTGTGTGTGTGTGTGTGATGAAAATAACACATTAAAAGTTAATGATGCTCAAATGAACAATCTGAAATGTGGCTTGAATAATTGTTACATGTTCACAGAGTGTGGTCATCACATACAACACTGAGTGTGGTCATCACATACAACACTGAGTGTGGGCATCACATACAACACTGAGTGTGGGCATCACATACAACACTGAGTGTGGTCATCACATACAACACTGAGTGTGGTCATCACATACAACACTGAGTGTGGTCATCACATACAACACTGAGTGTGGTCATCACATACAACACTGAGTGTGGTCATCACATACAACACTGAGTGTGGTCATCACATACACACAGCTGAGTGTGGTCATCACATACAACACTGAGTGTGGTCATCACATACAACACTGAGTGTGGTCATCACATTACAACTACTGAGTGTGGTCATCACATTCAACACTGAGTGTGGTCATCACATACAACACTGAGTGTGGTCATCACATTCAACACTGAGTGTGGTCATCACATACAACACTGAGTGTGGTCATCACATACAACACTGAGTGTGGTCATCACATTCAACACTGAGTGTGGTCATCACATACAACACTGAGTGTGGTCATCACATACAACACTGAGTGTGGTCATCACATACAACACTGAGTGTGGTCATCACTTTCAACACTGAGTGTGGTCATCACATACAACACTGAGTGTGGTCATCACATACAACACTAAGTGTGGTCATCACATACAACACTGAGTGTGGGCATCACATACAACACTGAGTGTGGTCATCACATTCAACACTGAGTGTGGTCATCACATTCAACACTGAGTGTGGTCATCACATACAACACTGAGTGTGGTCATCACATTCAACACTGAGTGTGGTCATCACATACAACACTGAGTGTGGTCATCACATTCAACACTGAGTGTGGTCATCACATTCAACACTGAGTGTGGTCATCACATTCAACACTGAGTGTGGTCATCACATACAACACTGAGTGTGGTCATCACATACAACACTGAGTGTGGTCATCACATTCAACACTGAGTGTGGTCATCACATACAACACTGAGTGTGGTCATCACATTCAACACTGAGTGTGGGCATCACATACAACACTGAGTGTGGTCATCACATACAACACTGAGTGTGGTCATCACATACAACACTGAGTGTGGTCATCACATACAACACTGAGTGTGGGCATCACATACAACACTGAGTGTGGTCATCACATACAACACTGAGTGTGGTCATCACATACAACACTGAGTGTGGTCATCACATACAACACTGAGTGTGGTCATCACATACAACACTGAGTGTGGTCATCACATACAACACTGAGTGTGGTCATCACATACAACACTGAGTGTGGTCATCACATACAACACTGAGTGTGGTCATCACATACAACACTGAGTGTGGTCATCACATCAACACTGAGTGTGGTCATCACATACAACAATGAGTGTGGTCATCACATTCAACACTGAGTGTGGGTCAATCACATTACAACACTGAGTGTCGGTCATCACATACAACACTAGAGTGTGGTCAATCACATTACAACACTGACGTGTGGTCATCACATTCAACACTGAGTGCTGGTCATCACATTACAACACTTGAGTGTGGGCCTCACATACAACACTGAGTGTGGTCATCACATTCCAACCATGAGTGTGGTCATCACATTCAACACTGAGTGTGGTCATCACATACAACACGGAGTGCTGCGTCATTCACATTCAACACTGAGGTGGTCATCACATTACAACACTGAGTGTGGTCCCTACACATCTCAACACTGCGTGTGGTCATCAACATTCAACACTGAGTGTGGTCATCACATTCCAACACTGAGTGTGGCTTCCTACACATACAACCACTGAGTGTGGTGCATCGCACATACAACAATGAGTTGTGGTCATCACCATACAACACTGAAGTGTGGTCATCACACTTACAACACTGAGTGTGGTCATCACATTCAACACTGAGTGTGGTCATCACATTCAACACTGAGTGTGGTCATCACATCAACACTGAGTGTGGTCATCCTCACATTCACATCACTGAGTGTGGTCATCACATTCAACACTGAGTGTGGTCATCACATTCAACACTGAGTGTGGTCATCACATACAACACTGAGTGTGGTCATCACATACAACACTGAGTGTGGTCATCACATTCAACACTGAGTGTGGTCATCACATACAACACTGAGTGTGGTCATCACATTCAACACTGAGTGTGGGCATCACATACAACACTGAGTGTGGTCATCACATACAACACTGAGTGTGGTCATCACATACAACACTGAGTGTGGTCATCACATACAACACTGAGTGTGGGCATCACATACAACACTGAGTGTGGGCATCACATACAACACTGAGTGTGGTCATCACATACAACACTGAGTGTGGTCATCACATACAACACTGAGTGTGGTCATCACATACAACACTGAGTGTGGTCATCACATACAACACTGAGTGTGGTCATCACATACAACACTGAGTGTGGTCATCACATACAACACTGAGTGTGGTCATCACATACAACACTGAGTGTGGTCATCACATACAACACTGAGTGTGGTCATCACATACAACACTGAGTGTGGTCATCACATACAACACTGAGTGTGGTCATCACATTCAACACTGAGTGTGGTCATCACATACAACACTGAGTGTGGTCATCACATACAACACTGAGTGTGGTCATCACATTCAACACTGAGTGTGGTCATCACATACAACACTGAGTGTGGGCATCACATACAACACTGAGTGTGGTCATCACATTCAACACTGAGTGTGGTCATCACATTCAACACTGAGTGTGGTCATCACATTCAACACTGAGTGTGGTCATCACATTCAACACTGAGTGTGGTCATCACATTCAACACTGAGTGTGGTCATCACATTCAACACTGAGTGTGGTCATCACATTCAACACTGAGTGTGGTCATCACATTCAACACTGAGTGTGGTCATCACATACAACACTGAGTGTGGGCATCACATACAACACTGAGTGTGGGCATCACATACAACACTGAGTGTGGTCATCACATTCAACACTGAGTGTGGTCATCACATTCAACACTGAGTGTGGTCATCACATTCAACACTGAGTGTGGTCATCACATTCAACACTGAGTGTGGTCATCACATTCAACACTGAGTGTGGGCATCACATACAACACTGAGTGTGGTCATCACATTCAACACTGAGTGTGGTCATCACATTCAACACTGAGTGTGGTCATCACATACAACACTGAGTGTGGTCATCACATACAACACAGAGTGTGGTCATCACATTCAACACTGAGTGTGGTCATCACATTCAACACTGAGTGTGGTCATCACATTCAACACTGAGTGTGGGCATCACATACAACACTGAGTGTGGTCATCACATTCAACACTGAGTGTGGTCATCACATTCAACACTGAGTGTGGTCATCACATACAACACTGAGTGTGGTCATCACATTCAACACTGAGTGTGGGCATCACATACAACACTGAGTGTGGTCATCACATTCAACACTGAGTGTGGGTCATCACATTACAACACTGAGTCGTGGTCATCACATACAACACTGAGTGTGGTCATCACATTCAACACTGAGTGTGGGTCATCACATACAACACTGAGTGTGGTCATCACATACAACACCTGAGTGTGGTCATCACATACAACACTGAGTGTGGTCATCACATTCAACACTGAGTGTGGTCATCACATTCAACACTGAGTGTGGTCATCACATACAACACTGAGTGTGGTTCATCACATTCAACACTGAGTGTGGTCATCACCATACAACACTGAGTGTGGTCATCACATTCAACACTGAGTGTGGTCATCACATACAACACTGAGTGTGGTCATCACATACAACACTGAGTGTGGTCATCACATACAACACTTGAGGTGGGTCATCACATACAACACTGAGTGTGGTCATCACATTCAACACTTGAGTGTGGGGCATCACATACAACACTGAGTGTTGGTCATCACATTCAACACTGAGTGTGGTCATCACATACAACACTGAGTGGTGGTCATCACATTCAAACACTGAGTCCTGGTCATCACATACAACACTGAGTGTGGTCATCAACATACAACACTGAGTGTGGTCATCACATACAACACTGAGTGTGGTCATCACATACAACACTTGAGTGTGGGCATCACATACAACACTGAGTGTGGTCATCACATTCAACACTTGAGTGGTGGCATCACATACACACTGAGTGTGGTCATCACATACAACACTGAGTGTAGGCATCACATACAACACTGAGGTGTGGTCATCACATACAACACTGAGTGTGGTCATCACATTCAACACTTGAGTGTGGGCATCACATACAACACTGAGTGTGGGCTATCACATACAACACTGAGTGTGGCATCACATACAACACTGAGTGTGGGCATCACATACAACACTGAGTGTGGTCATCACATTCACACTATGAGTGTGGGCATCAATACAACACTGAGTGTGGCATCACATACAACACTGAGTGTGGCATCACATACAACACTGAGTGTGGGCATCACATACAACACTGAGTGTGGTCATCACATTCAACACTGAGTGTGGGCATCACATACAACACTGAGTGTGGTCATCACATACAACACTGAGTGTGGGCATCACATACAACACTGAGTGTGGTCATCACATACAACACTGAGTGTGGTCATCACATTCAACACTGAGTGTGGTCATCACATACAACACTGAGTGTGGTCATCACATACAACACTGAGTGTGGTCATCACATACAACACTGAGTGTGGTCATCACATACAACACTTGAGTGTGGGCATCACATACAACACAGAGTTTGGTCATCACATTCAACACTTGAGTGTGGGCATCACATACAACACTGAGTGTGGTCATCACATACAACACTGAGTGTGGGCATCACATACAACACTGAGTGTGGTCATCACATACAACACTGAGTGTGGTCATCACATTCAACACTGAGTGTGGGCATCACATACAACACTGAGTGTGGGCATCACATACAACACTGAGTGTGGGCATCACATACAACACTGAGTGTGGGCATCACATACAACACTGAGTGTGGTCATCACATCAACACTGAGTGTGGTCATCACATACAACACTGAGTGTGGTCCATCACATTCAACACTGAGTGTGGTCATCACATACAACACTGAGTGTGGTCATCACATTCAACACTGAATGTGGTCATCACATACAACACTGAGTGTGGGCATCACATTCAACACTGAGTGTGGTCATCCCATTCAACACTGAGTGTGGGCATCACATTCAACACTGAGTGTGGGCATCACATACAACACTGAGTGTGGGCATCACATACAACACTGAGTGTGGTCATCACATTCAACACTGAGTGTGGTCATCACATTCAACACTGAGTGTGGGCATCACATTCAACACTGAGTGTGGGCATCACATACAACACTGAGTGTGGGCATCACATACAACACTGAGTGTGGTCATCACATTCAACACTGAGTGTGGTCATCACATACAACACTGAGTGTGGGCATCACATACAACACAGAGTGTGGTCATCACATTCAACACTGAGTGTGGGCATCACATACAACACTGAGTGTGGTCATCACATTCAACACTGAGTGTGGTCATCACATTCAACACTGAGTGTGGTCATCACATACAACACTGAGTGTGGTCATCACATTCAACACTGAGTGTGGGCATCACATACAACACTGAGTGTGGTCATCACATTCAACACTGAGTGTGGTCATCACCATTCAACACTGAGTGTGGTCATCACATACAACACTGAGTGTGGTCATCACATTCAACACTGAGTGTGGTCATCACATACAACACTGAGTGTGGTCATCACATACAACACTGAGTGTGGTCATCACATACAACACTGAGTGTGGTCATCACATACAACACTGAGTGTGGTCATCACATACAACACTGAGTGTGGTCATCACATACAACACTGAGTGTGGTTCATCACATACAACACGAGTGTGGTCATCACATACAACACTGAGTGTGGGCATCACATACAACACTGAGTGTGGTCATCACATACAACACTGAGTGTGGTCATCACATACAACACTGAGTGTGGTCATCACATACAACACTGAGTGTGGTCATCACATACAACACTGAGTGTGGTCATCACATACAACACTGAGTGTGGTCATCACATACAACACTGAGTGTGGGCATCACATACAACACAGAGTGTGGGCATCACATACAACACTGAGTGTGGTCATCACATACAACACTGAGTGTGGTCATCACATACAACACTGAGTGTGGTCATCACATTCAACACTGCGTGTGGTCATCACATACAACACTGAGTGTGGTCATCACATACAACACTGAGTGTGGTCATCACATACAACACTGAGTGTGGTCATCACATTCAACACTGAGTGTGGTCATCACATTCAACACTGAGTGTGGTCATCACATACAACACTGAGTGTGGTCATCACATTCAACACTGAGTGTGGTCATCACATACAACACTGAGTGTGGTCATCACATTCAACACTGAGTGTGGTCATCACATACAACACTGAGTGTGGTCATCACATACAACACTGAGTGTGGTCATCACATACAACACTTGAGTGTGGGCATCACATACAACACTGAGTGTGGTCATCACATTCAACACTTGAGTGTGGGCATCACATACAACACTGAGTGTGGTCATCACATTCAACACTGAGTGTGGTCATCACATACAACACTGAGTGTGGTCATCACATTCAACACTGAGTCTGGTCATCACATACAACACTGAGTGTGGTCATCACATACAACACTGAGTGTGGGTCATCACATACAACACTGAGTGTGGTCATCACATACAACACTGAGTGTGGGCATCACATACAACACTGAGTGTGGTCATCACATTCAACACTTGAGTGTGGTCATCACATACAACACTGAGTGTGGTCATCACATACAACACTGAGTGTAGGGCATCACATACAACACTGAGTGTGGTCATCACATACAACACTGAGTGTGGTCATCACATTCAACACTTGAGTGTGGGCATCACATACAACACTGAGTGTGGGCATCACATACAACACTGAGTGTGGGCATCACATACAACACTGAGTGTGGGCATCACATACAACACTGAGTGTGGTCATCACATTCAACACTTGAGTGTGGGCATCACATACAACACTGAGTGTGGGCATCACATACAACACTGAGTGTGGGCATCACATACAACACTGAGTGTGGGCATCACATACAACACTGAGTGTGGTCATCACATTCAACACTGAGTGTGGGCATCACATACAACACTGAGTGTGGTCATCACATACAACACTGAGTGTGGGCATCACATACAACACTGAGTGTGGTCATCACATACAACACTGAGTGTGGTCATCACATTCAACACTGAGTGTGGTCATCACATACAACACTGAGTGTGGTCATCACATACAACACTGAGTGTGGTCATCACATACAACACTGAGTGTGGTCATCACATACAACACTTGAGTGTGGGCATCACATACAACACAGAGTTTGGTCATCACATTCAACACTTGAGTGTGGGCATCACATACAACACTGAGTGTGGTCATCACATACAACACTGAGTGTGGGCATCACATACAACACTGAGTGTGGTCATCACATACAACACTGAGTGTGGTCATCACATTCAACACTTGTGTGTGGGCATCACATACAACACTGAGTGTGGGCATCACATACAACACTGAGTGTGGGCATCACATACAACACTGAGTGTGGGCATCACATACAACACTGAGTGTGGTCATCACATTCAACACTGAGTGTGGTCATCACATACAACACTGAGTGTGGTCATCACATTCAACACTGAGTGTGGTCATCACATTCAACACTGAGTGTGGTCATCACATTCAACACTGAATGTGGTCATCACATACAACACTGAGTGTGGGCATCACATTCAACACTGAGTGTGGTCATCCATTCAACACTGAGTGGGCATCACATTCAACACTGAGTGTGGGCATCACATACAACACTGAGTGTGGGCATCACATACAACACTGAGTGTGGTCATCACATTCAACACTGAGTGTGGTCATCACATTCAACACTGAGTGTGGGCATCACATTCAACACTGAGTGTGGGCATCACATACAACACTGAGTGTGGGCATCACATACAACACTGAGTGTGGTCATCACATTCAACACTGAGTGTGGTCATCACATACAACACTGAGTGTGGGCATCACATACAACACTGAGTGTGGGCATCACATACAACACTGAGTGTGGTCATCACATACAACACTGAGTGTGGTCATCACATACAACACTGAGTGTGGTCATCACATTCAACACTGAGTGTGGTCATCACATACAACACTGAGTGTGGTCATCACATACAACACTGAGTGTGGTCAACACATACAACACTGAGTGTGGTCATCACATTCAACACTGAGTGTGGTCATCACATTCAACACTGAGTGTGGTCATCACATACAACACTGAGTGTGGTCATCACATTCAACACTGAGTGTGGTCATCACATACAACACTGAGTGTGGTCATCACATACAACACTGAGTGTGGTCATCACATACAACACTGAGTGTGGTCATCACATACAACACTTGAGTGTGGGCATCACATACAACACTGAGTGTGGTCATCACATTCAACACTTGAGTGTGGGCATCACATACAACACTGAGTGTGGTCATCACATACAACACTGAGTGTGGGCATCACATACAACACTGAGTGTGGTCATCACATACAACACTGAGTGTGGTCATCACATTCAACACTTGAGTGTGGGCATCACATACAACACTGAGTGTGGGCATCACATACAACACTGAGTGTGGGCATCACATACAACACTGAGTGTGGGCATCACATACAACACTGAGTGTGGTCATCACATTCAACACTTGAGTGTGGGCATCACATACAACACTGAGTGTGGGCATCACATACAACACTGAGTGTGGGCATCACATACAACACTGAGTGTGGGCATCACATACAACACTGAGTGTGGTCATCACATTCAACACTGAGTGTGGGCATCACATACAACACTGAGTTGGTCATCACATACAACACTGAGTGTGGGCATCACATACAACACTGAGTGTGGTCATCACATACAACACTGAAGGTGTGGTCATGCTAAATCAGCACTGAGTGGGGTCATCTACAATACATATCACTGAGTGTGGTCATCACATACAACACTGAGTGTGGTCAATCACATACACACTGAGTGTGGTCATCACATACAACAACTTGAGTGTGGGGGCATCACATACAACACAGGTTTTGGTCATCAACTCAACAATTGAGTGTGGGCATCACATACACACGTGAGTGTGGTCATCATCATTACAACAACTGAGTGTGGGCATCACATACACAACACTGAGTGTGGTCATCACATACAACACTGGAGTTGTGGTCATCACATTCAACACTTGTGTGTCGGGGCATCCAACCCATACAACACGAGGTGGGCATCAACATACAAACTGAGTGTGGGCATCACATACAACACTGAGTGTGAGGGAATCACATACAACACTGAGTGTGGTCATCACATACAAACACTGAGTGTGGTCATCACATAACACACTGAGTGTGGTCATGAGTGTGGTCATCACATTCAACACTGAGTGTGGTCATCACATACAACACTGAGTGTGGTCATCACATTCAACACTGAGTGTGGTCATCACATACAACACTGAGTGTGGTCATCACATTCAACACTGAGTGTGGTCATCACATACAACACTGAGTGTGGGCATCACATTCAACACTGAGTGTGGTCATCACATTCAACACTGAGTGTGGGCATCACATTCAACACTGAGTGTGGCATCACATCAACACTGAGTGTGGTCATCACATACAACACTGAGTGTGGTCATCACATACAACACTGAGTGTGGTCATCACATACAACACTTGAGTGTGGGCATCACATACAACACTGAGTGTGGTCATCACATTCAACACTTGAGTGTGGGCATCACATACAACACTGAGTGTGGTCATCACATTCAACACTGAGTGTGGTCATCACATACAACACTGAGTGTGGTCATCACATTCAACACTGAGTGTGGTCATCACATACAACACTGAGTGTGGTCATCACATACAACACTGAGTGTGGTCATCACATACAACACTGAGTGTGGTCATCACATACAACACTTGAGTGTGGGCATCACATACAACACTGAGTGTGGTCATCACATCAACACTTGAGTGTGGGCATCACATACAACACTGAGTGTGGTCATCACATACAACACTGAGTGTGGGCATCACATACAACACTGAGTGTGGTCATCACATACAACACTGAGTGTGGTCATCACATTCAACACTTGAGTGTGGGCATCACATACAACACTGAGTGTGGGCATCACATACAACACTGAGTGTGGGCATCACATACAACACTGAGTGGGCATCACATACAACACTGAGTGTGGTCATCACATTCAACACTGAGTGTGGGCATCACATACAACACTGAGTGTGGGCATCACACAACACTGAGTGTGGGCATCACATACAACACTGAGTGTGGGCATCACATACAACACTGAGTGTGGTCATCACATTCAACACTGAGTGTGGGCATCACATACAACACTGAGTGTGGTCATCACATTCAACACTGAGTGTGGGCATCACATACAACACTGAGTGTGGTCATCACATACAACACTGAGTGTGGTCATCACATTCAACACTGAGTGTGGTCATCACATACAACACTGAGTGTGGTCATCACATACAACACTGAGTGTGGTCATCACATAAAACACTGAGTGTGGTCATCACATTACAACACTGAGTGTGGGCATCACATACAACACTGAGTGTGGCATCACATACAACACTGAGTGTGGTCATCACATACAACACTGAGTGGGCATCACATACAACACTGAGTGTGGTCATCACATACAACACTGAGTGTGGTCATCACATCAACACTGAGTGTGGCATCACATACAACACTGAGTGTGGCATCACATACAACACTGAGTGTGGGCATCACATACAACACTGAGTGTGGGCATCACATACAACACTGAGTGTGGTCATCACATTCAACACTGAGTGTGGTCATCACATACAACACTGAGTGTGGTCATCACATTCAACACTGAGTGTGGTCATCACATACAACACTGAGTGTGGTCATCACATTCAACACTGAGTGTGGTCATCACATTCAACACTGAGTGTGGTCATCACATACAACACTGAGTGTGGTCATCACATACAACACAGAGTGTGGTCATCACATACAACACAGAGTGTGGGCATCACATACAACACTGAGTGTGGGCATCACATACAACACTGAGTGTGGTCATCACATACAACACTGAGTGTGGGCATCACATTCAACACTGAGTGTGGTCATCACATTCAACACTGAGTGTGGTCATCACATACAACACTGAGTGTGGGCATCACATACAACACTGAGTGTGGTCATCACATACAACACTGAGTGTGGGCATCACATACAACACTGAGTGTGGTCATCACATACAACACAGAGTGTGGGCATCACATACAACACTGAGTGTGGTCATCACATACAACACTGAGTGTGGTTATCACATACAACACTGAGTGTGGTTCATCACATACAACACTGAGTGTGGTCATCACAATTCAACACTGAGTGTGGTCATCACATACAAACACTGAGTGTGGTCATCACATACAACACTGAGTGTGGTCATCACATACAAACACTGAGTGTGGGCATCACATTTCAACACTGAGTGTGGTCATCACATTCAACACTGAGTGTGGTCATCACATACAACACTGAGTGTGGTCATCACATTCAACACTGAGTGTGGTCATCACATTCAACACTGAGTGTGGTCATCACATACAACACTGAGTGTGGCCATCACATACAACACTGAGTGTGGGCATCACATACAACACTGAGTGTGGTCATCACATACAACACTGAGTGTGGTCATCACATACAACACTGAGTGTGGGCATCACATACAACACTGAGTGTGGGCATCATATACAACACTGAGTGTGGTCATCACATACAACACTGAGTGTGGGCATCACATACAACACTGAGTGTGGTCATCACATACAACACTGAGTGTGGTCATCACATACAACACTGAGTGTGGTCATCACATACAACACTGAGTGTGGGCATCACATACAACACTGAGTGTGGTCTTCACATACAACACTGAGTGTGGGCATCACATACAACACTGAGTGTGGGCATCACATACAACACTGAGTGTGGGCATCACATACAACACTGAGTGTGGGCATCACATACAACACTGAGTGTGGGCATCACATACAACACTGAGTGTGGTCATCACATACAACACTGAGTGTGGGCATCACATACAACACTGAGTGTGGTCATCACATACAACACAGAGTGTGGTCATCACATACAACACTGAGTGTGGGCATCACATACAACACTGAGTGTGGTCATCACATACAACACTGAGTGTGGGCATCACATACAACACTGAGTGTGGGCATCACATACAACACTGAGTGTGGTCATCACATACAACACTGAATGTGGGCATCACATACAACACTGAGTGTGGGCATCACATACAACACTGAATGTGGTCATCACATACAACACTGAGTGCGGGCATCACATACAACACTGAGTGTGGGCATCACATACAACACTGAGTGTGGTCATCACATACAACACTGAGTGTGGGCATCACATACAACACTGAGTGTGGTCATCACATACAACACTGAGTGTGGGCATCACATACAACACTGAGTGTGGTCATCACATACAACACTGAGTGTGGTCATCACATACAACACTGAGTGTGGGCATCACATACAACACTGAGTGTGGTCATCACATTCAACACTGAGTGTGGTCATCACATACAACACTGAGTGTGGGCATCACATACAACACTGAGTGTGGTCATCACATACAACACTGAGTGTGGGCATCACATACAACACTGAGTGTGGTCATCACATACAACACTGAGTGTGGTCATCACATACAACACTGAGTGTGGGCATCACATACAACACTGAGTGTGGTCATCACATTCAACACTGAGTGTGGTCATCACATTCAACACTGAGTGTGGTCATCACATACAACACTGAGTGTGGGCATCACATACAACACTGAGTGTGGTCATCACATTCAACACTGAGTGTGGGCATCACATTCAACACTGAGTGTGGTCATCACATACAACACTGAGTGTGGGCATCACATACAACATTGAGTGTGGTCATCACATTCAACACTGAGTGTGGGCATCACATACAACACTGAGTGTGGTCATCACATTCAACACTGAGTGTGGTCATCACATTCAACACTGAGTGTGGTCATCACATACAACACTGAGTGTGGGCATCACATACAACACTGAGTGTGGTCATCACATACAACACTGAGTGTGGGCATCACATTCAACACTGAGTGTGGTCATCACATACAACACTGAGTGTGGGCATCACATACAACACTGAGTGTGGTCATCACATTCAACACTGAGTGTGGGCATCACATACAACACTGAGTGTGGTCATCACATTCAACACTGAGTGTGGGCATCACATACAACACTGAGTGTGGGCATCACATACAACACTGAGTGTGGGCATCACATACAACACTGAGTGTGGGCATCACATACAACACTGAGTGTGGGCATCACATACAACACTGAGTGTGGTCATCACATTCAACACTGAGTGTGGGCATCACATACAACACTGAGTGTGGGCATCACATACAACACTGAGTGTGGTCATCACATTCAACACTGAGTGTGGTCATCACATTCAACACTGAGTGTGGTCATCACATACAACACTGAGTGTGGTCATCACATACAACACTGAGTGTGGTCATCACATACAACACTGAATGTGGTCATCACATACAACACTGAGTGTGGGCATCACATACAACACTGAGTGTGGTCATCACATACAACACTGAGTGTGGGCATCACATACAACACTGAGTGTGGGCATCACATACAACACTGAATGTGGTCATCACATACAACACTGAGTGTGGTCATCACATTCAACACTGAGTGTGGGCATCACATACAACACTGAGTGTGGTCATCACATTCAACACTGAGTGTGGTCATCACATTCAACACTGAGTGTGGTCATCACATACAACACTGAGTGTGGTCATCACATACAACACTGAGTGTGGGCATCACATACAACACTGAATGTGGTCATCACATACAACACTGAATGTGGGCATCACATACAACACTGAGTGTGGGCATCACATACAACACTGAATGTGGTCATCACATACAACACTGAGTGTGGGCATCACATACAACACTGAGTGTGGGCATCACATACAACACTGAGTGTGGTCATCACATACAACACTGAGTGTGGGCATCACATACAACACTGAGTGTGGTCATCACATACAACACTGAGTGTGGGCATCACATACAACACTGAGTGTGGTCATCACATACAACACTGAATGTGGTCATCACATACAACACTGAGTGTGGGCATCACATACAACACTGAGTGTGGGCATCACATACAACACTGAATGTGGTCATCACATGCAACACTGAGTGTGGTCATCACATACAACACTGAGTGTGGGCATCACATACAACACTGAGTGTGGTCATCACATACAACACTGAGTGCGGGCATCACATACAACACTGAGTGTGGTCATCACATACAACACTGAGTGTGGTCATCACATACAACACTGAATGTGGTCATCACATACAACACTGAGTGTGGTCATCACATACAACACTGAGTGTGGTCATCACATACAACACTGAGTGTGGTCATCACATACAACACTGAGTGTGGGCATCACATACAACACTGAGTGTGGGCATCACATACAACACTGAGTGTGGTCATCACATACAACACTGAGTGCGGGCATCACATACAACACTGAGTGTGGTCATCACATACAACACTGAGTGTGGTCATCACATACAACACTGAGTGCGGGCATCACATACAACACTGAGTGTGGTCATCACATACAACACTGAGTGTGGTCATCACATTCAACACTGAGTGTGGGCATCACATACAACACTGAGTGTGGGCATCACATACAACACTGAGTGTGGGCATCACATACAACACTGAATGTGGTCATCACATACAACAACTCGCACTATTCTGGAAATGTTATAATTCTAGATTATATGCTTGACAGGCCTTTGTTAGTCATCATTTAATATGAAATGAATTTTATCGATTAAATATATTTGTTTCTATTAAAATTGCATTTTTTCCATCAGGTTGAGTGGTCTTTTAGGAAATTACAACTACGAACCATCAGACGACTCTCTGGGTCCAAGCGGAGAACGAGCCCTCGATGTTGCTGATCTGGCCAGGATGTGGGCCGTGTCCCCGAATCCTTGTTACCAGGTAGGCAGTATAGAAATTTTAATGTCACGCAGTCTCCTTGGCGCAGTGGTAAAACACTCGCTAGGCCCTTCACCAGCACTTTGGCCTGGGTTCATATTTTCACCGGGTAGGATTGACTGGGCGCCAATACTTAATTGTAGACTCTGTTAACCCAGCAGTGAATGCCGGTTGTTCAACGTCACCTGATTGTTCAGCGATTTGGCGGGCCGTATTCCAGGGGAAAATTAAGATTAAGGACCTGCCCGAAACACTGCGTGCTAGTGGCTGTACAAGAATGTAAAAGAACTCTTGTATATATGTATATATATATATATATATATATATATATATATATATATATATATATATATATATATATATATATATATATATATATATATATATGCGTCACCCCAGAAGTGACGTCTTCGATTGACGATTAAGGCGTCTTGTACATACCAGTTGCGTTGCTCCTGGGAGTATGGGTTCGAGTCACTTCCGGGGTGTGAGTTTTCAGTTGCATATTGTCCTGGGGACCATTCAGGCTTGTTCGCATTTGTGTTCCTCACGTGTGCCCCAAAGAATGAGGTGATTTGGTAAAATGCTATGCCCAAGATTACCATCCGAGTGCCGGCGGTGGGGTGGTTCAAATAGCTTCGGCTATCACCTCATTATGTCCGGTCGTGATGGTCAAGTGGATTAAGGCGTCTTGTACATACCAGTTGCGTTGCTCCTGGGAGTATGGGTTCGAGTCACTTCTGGGGTGTGAGTTTTCAGTTGCATATTGTCCTGGGGACCATTCAGGCTTGTTCGCATTTGTGTTCCTCACGTGTGCCCCAAAGAATGAGGTGATTTGGTAAAATGCTATGCCCAAGATTACCATCCGAGTGCCGGCGGTGGGGTGGTTCAAATAGCTTCGGCTATCACCTCATTATGTCCGGTCGTGATGGTCAAGTGGATTAAGGCGTCTTGTACATACCAGTTGCGTTGCTCCTGGGAGTATGGGTTCGAGTCACTTCTGGGGTGTGAGTTTTCAGTTGCATATTGTCCTGGGGACCATTCAGGCTTGTTCGCATTTGTGTTCCTCACGTGTGCCCCAAAGAATGAGGTGATTTGGTAAAATGCTATGCCCAAGATTACCATCCGAGTGCCGGCGGTGGGGTGGTTCAAATAGCTTCGGCTATCACCTCATTATGTCCGGTCGTGATGGTCAAGTGGATTAAGGCGTCTTGTACATACCAGTTGCGTTGCTCCTGGGAGTATGGGTTCGAGTCACTTCTGGGGTGTGAGATTTCTGTTATATATAAAATATTATATATGTTATAAATAATATATTCTGTTTCTGTTATAACACGAATTTTCTCAATATTTCTTATGTTTCTTTTCATTGTTGATGGTAATTGAAAAATCAATTCTCCAAAATTCATTTTTATTTCTAGTCTGACGCGACACTTGAACGCGTTTCGTAATAACTTATTACATTTTCAAAGACTTTACGTTTACACACACACAACTATAACCTGCAAACAATGGGAAGATGGGGAAGGATGGGAAGCTGCCCTTTCTAGATGTAACAGTCATGGAAAGGAGTGGAGGTTTCCACACTGCAGTCTACACTAAGGAAACAAACATGGGAATGTGCCTAAATGCCAACAGTGACTGCCCAGACAGTTACAAGAGGAGTGTTGTTAGAGTTTATGTCGACCGTGCTCTCAGCCACAGCTCAGGATGGAAGCAAGTCGATGAAGAACTCTGTAAGGTAAGGCAGGTCCTAGTCAACAACGGCTTCTCCAATGGTTTCGTTGAAGACATCATAAGAAGGAAGGTGAAACGCCATGCAACCTCTGAAGAGACAACTAACACAACACCTATACCCCCTATTAGACTATTTTACAGGAACTTCTTTTCCACAGCTCATAAAACGGAGGAAAGGATCCTGAAAGATATTGTCAGTAGAAACGTTATCCCTACAGACAAAATTCAGAAGATACAACTGACGATTTACTATAAAACCAAAAAAACGGCCAGCCTACTCATGAGAAACTCTCCAGACACAAAGCAGAACGCTTTAAAAGAGACCAACGTCGTCTATTCCTTCAAATGCCCACTTGGGGACTGTAAGCCTCAAAGAACTCAGTATATAGGCAAGACAACAACATCTCTTTCCAGGCGATTAACGATGCATAAGCAACAGGGCTCCATTAAGGAACATATAATCTCTTCCCACAACCAGACCATCACCAGAGAAATCTTAGCAAACAACACAGAAATCATCGATAGATACAGCGATAGCAGGCGGCTTGACGTCTGCGAGGCACTACACATCAAGAAGTCAACACCAGCAATCAATAGCCAATTAATGCACAACTATATTCTATCCACTTCAAGACTCCGCTCCAATATAGAAGCATCAAGAAATATGGGCCAATAGGCCCTCTGCAATTACTTCCATTCTTACCTTCAATACCCATTGTTTCGTGTTCTGTCCTCTGTTGAAAGTTTTGTTCACCTCATCCAAAACTGTTGTAACATATCACCTCTCCCAAAATGAGGGTATAAAATAAAATGAAAGCTGTTTAAATCAAAGCATAGTAAGAACTCTGTTTAGTGTTTGCAGGTAATAGTTGTGTGTGTGTAAACTAAAAGTCTTTGAAAATGTAATAAGTTTTTACGAAATGCGTTCAAGTGTCGCGTCAGACTAGAAATAAAAATGAATTTTGGAGAATTGATTTTTCAATTACCATCAACAGTGAAAAGAAACATAAGAAATAATGAGAAAATTCGTGTTAGAATTATTAATCTTACTTTTCAGTCATATTTAATAATATATGTCTACAGGAAAGACTGCTATCAATATATATATATATATATATATATATATATATATATATATATATATATATATATATATATATATATATATATATATATATATATATATATATGCGGAAAATCCACAGAGAAATATGAAATGAGGTGAACGTTTCGGCTTGTTAAAGCCTTTGTCAACACCAGACTGACTAAGGAGAAGGGAAGGGGGAGGATATATAGGCCGACACCTGACCAACCCATCCCTAGGGAAATAATTAACCAAAAACAGGTATAGCTTAGCTTAGAATGGTCAAAGAGGATTAAGCGGTCAGAGAATAAGGATGAAAGATTAAAGAAAAGCCTCATGAACACACATTATATGAATATACAATTATAATGAGACATTGTAAGCCTCTCTATCAGAGTTGTTTCTTAAACTGTTGTGCAATATTATAACTTAAAAATGGATCAAGTTTGTACATACCAGTACTAACATTAAGAAGATTTGGACACTGACTGATTAGAGCAGACTCAATCAAATTCCGTTCCACGAAATCCCCACAATTGGTAATGCTTTTTGCCCCATTCCAGTTAATATTGTGATCGCTTAAACTCGTATGTAGATACAATGCATTAGAACTGCCCAAACTTCTAATTAACAATATTAACAATAAACGTTTCTATTAACAATATCTTTCAGGACCCTTTCCTCCGTTTTATGAGCTGTTAAAAAGAAGTTCCTGTAAAATAGTCTAATAGGGGGTATAGGTGTTGTGTTGGTTGTCTCTTCAGAGGTTGCATGGCGTTTCACTTTCCTTCTTATGATGTCTTCGACGAAACCATTGGAAAAGCCGTTGTTGACTAGGACCTGCCTTACCCTACAGAGTTCTTCGTCGACTTGCTTCCATTCTGAGCTGTGGCTGAGAGCACGGTTGACATATGCGTTAACAACACTCCTCTTGTACCTATCTGGGCAGTCGCTTTTGGCATTTAGGCACATTCCTATGTTCGTTTCCTTAGTGTAGACTGCAGTGTGGAAACCTCCGCTCTTTTCCATGACTGTTACATCTAGAAAGGGCAGCTTCCCATCCTTTTCCATCTCGTAAGTGAAACGCAGCACGGAACTCCGCTCCGTGCCTCCTTCAACTCCTGCAGATGTCTGACATCAGGTACTTGTGTAAAAATGTCGTCAACATACCTGCAGTATATGGCCGGTTTCATGTTCATGTCGACTAAGACTTTTTGCTCGATGGTACCCATGTAGAAGTTTGCAAACAGGACACCTAGGGGAGAACCCATGGCGACCCCATCTACTTGCTTATACATGTGCCCATCCGGGCTCAAGAAGGGTGCCTCTTTAGTACAAGCTTGGAGTAGCTTTCCTTAGGATATTTTCTGGTATGTCAAGAGGAGTATAGGCTGGATCACGATACACTCTGTCGGCTATCATCCCGATTGTTTCGTCCACTGGTACGTTAGTGAACAGCGATTCTACGTCCATCGAGGCTCTTATTCCTGTGGCCCGTGCGGCCCGCAGTAAGTCAGCAAATTCCTTTGGCGACTTCAGGCTGAAGGCACAAGGGACATAAGGAGTCAGCAGGCCGTTGAGTCGCTTCGCTAGTCTGTACGTGGGTGTGGGTATCTGGCTAATGATTGGCCGAAGTGGGTTTCCAGGCTTGTGTGTCTTGACATTTCCATACGCATATCCAGGTTTATATTCCCCAATAATCTTTGGCAGGTGGAGTCCTGATTTCTTGGCGTTCACAGTTTCGATTAGTCTGTTGACCTTTGCTTTCAATTCGGCTGTAGTGTCGTATATATATATATATATATATATATATATATATATATATATATATATATATATATATATATATATATAAAATTAACTTTAATCACATTAAATTATAGAGTCAGTGTTTGAATCTGATAATATTAAGGAAAGTATACCTTAAATCGTATTGGTTAATGTATATACAGTTTTTAAGGATGTTCTAAAAATCCAAACTTGAGTTCTGCCAAGTTTGATTAAATCTGAGACATTGTGTGTCAGTTTATTATTTGCATATCATGCAGATAATAAACTATGTCAACAACATAAGGGATTCTTTATTGATGTATGAATAACATAAACAGTGTTACAATGTTATGTATAACATTAAACTGTGTATAACGGCCCAGGCTCCTACCTATACCATATGCACACTATGGAATAAGGTAGGAGTCAGGGCTGCCATACACCGATTATACACTAAACATTGACTATTTTGGTTAAGGCACCATACCGCGCACCATATGTTGGTCTTTCATGGTCAGAGGAACGCCCGTCACGTTCCATGGTCAGAGGAACGCCCGTTACGTTCCATGGTCAGAGGAACGCCCGTCACGTTCCCTGGCCAGAGGAACGCCCGTCACGTTCCATGTCCAGAGGAACGCCCGGTACGTTCCATGGTCAGAGGAACGCCCGTCACGTTCCCTGGCCAGAGGAACGCCCGGTACGTTCCCTGGTCAGAGGAACGCCCGTCACGTTCCCTGGCCAGAGGAACGCATGTCACGTTCCGTGATCAGAGGAACGCATGTCACCTAAATTCAGGACCGTCTGAATTCTTGCCCCGCAATTAATACCCATTTTGATGAGATTCAAATCCTTCGCAACAACTACCAAATTAACAGCATTACTTTGCAGTAGATTGATGAAGAAAGGAACCTTGGATTCAGAATCCATCATTTGGGGCCTGCCGGCTGTGTGCACAGCGCTCGGCGTTCGTAGTGGTCCGGGTTCGATCCCTGCGGAGGCAGAAACAAATAAGCAGAATTTCTTTCACCGTGATGCCACTGTTCACCTAGCAGTAAATGGGTATCTGGGAGTTAGACAGCTGCTACAGGCTGCTTCCTGGTGGTGTGTGGGTGTGAAAATTTGGATTAAGGAATTTTCCGAAACGCTATGCGTGCTAGTGGCTGTACAAGAATGTAAGAACTCTTGTATATATAAATAAATATAAATTTGCTTAAAGTTGCACACCAAACAGGAGCTGCAGTAGAAAAAGGTAACCAAACCCTAAGAATAGTCAAGCAAACCTATAACTTCGAGGAAAAGAAGGTAGTTATTCAACTGTATAAATCTCTGGAGCGCTCTCACTTGTATTATTGTAGACAAGCATGGAGACCTCATCTCCAAAAACTCATTGCTGCTTTGAGAAAAGCTCAAAACCGGGCAGCAAGAATTATTCCAGAACTAAGACGACTCTCATACCAGGAACGGTTGAGGGCCACAATGTTAACAACACTGCAAAGTTTTTGAACGAAGACCAAAAGCGCAAAAGGCAGAACTGCGCCTGCCTTAACAACTGGCGCACCAGAACCTCTACTTCGGCCAGGAGCCCGAGAAGCACGTATACTGGACCGCTGAGAAGATGGAACCGAACCTGTCCGTGGCCGCTAAAACCAGCGAAACCTTTTCCAACGGAAAAGGAGAAGTTGGTGTAATAAACAACAAGGAAAGAAACCAAAGGGACTCATGGAAATACTCTAAAGCAAACAGCAAGAAAGCATCAGTAAGTTGCACCAGTAAATCACAAACGAAAATATGAGGTGTCCGACACCAAAGAGCAGATATCGACTTGCAACTGCATCAGAGAGGAATTGCTACACCTCACAGAAATTAAGAACCTCCACTAACCAGTAAAACATTCTATTGCCTTTCGCCAACCCAGCTAAAAGCAACTTGGGTGTCTGGATGGGAATGTGCCAAGACCCGATATTGTTGGGAAAGGCAGGCCCATACAAGGTACAATTCACCACCTCGAAAGAGGAGCGCACGAGATAAACCTGAAAAAAGGAAGGCCACCTGCTTCGTCTAGTACGTGAGTATGACTAAACGTTCTGCCACTAGTACAGGGAAAATGCCAAGGAGTTTTCACCAGCCAAAAGGAAGACGGGACCTTATTCGTCTGCCAAGAAGAGGAAGACGACCTGTATTCACAAGAATTGAGGTCCATCTTTGATTGATTGTTGCCGCCGAAGGCGGCTAGTTTATTGTGCACCCCATACTCATCCTGTGAGTAGTAACGCAAAAAGCATTTCAGAGACATTCAACATCTTCCTTATAAAGGTATGAGAGATATTCTGCCGTGCCACTCGGCTCGCCCAGGAGCTGCAGGAGGTAGAACTATAGAGCACAATCAAGCAAGACAGTCACAGCCTAATAAGCCACCGTCCAAGAGGGCGGCTCGATCAGCACTGAAATTGAACTCTGGTAAACGGCCCACCTGAGGGTAAAATGACTCCTGAACCCAAAAAGTGTAGTGACAAGCAGCAAGTGACTATCAGGGGCCCAGAACACCAGCTCAAACGAAAGCGGCGGCGAGACATACTGACTGCTTGGACCGTCTGCAGACGAGTAGTTCGGCCAGAGGCAAAGGAACCATGTCTACTGAACACAAACTCCTACCGTAAACCACCCAGTGAACGACGACGAATGCAGGCAGAAAAGAGCAGTCACTTATATGAGCCAAGCGCACCCTCTACTAGGGTGCAGGTCTCAACCACAGAGGACGCAAAGCCAGGCGCGACAGCCACACAAGCCTACATCGTGACCTAACTACTATCATTCCCCATCAACAGGCCTTGCAGTGGGCAGCAAACCCATGCTCTACTCAGAAGCAAGATGACTCTAGAGGAGGGCAACTTTGACCCTTCAGAGAAGATAACTCTGGTGGAGGAATGGAAGACGCAAGACAGCAACAATGTAAGATAACTGACACATTGGAGCACAATACAAGCCCAGCAGACACCTGCGACCTCAGCTGCACCTGACGAGTGAATGAGGTGGCAGCTGACTTGAGCTCAGGTGATCTGAGCTACCACCTAGTGGTTATCTTGAGGTTATCTTGAGAAGATTTTGGGGCTTAGCGTCCCCGCGGCCAGGTCCTCGACCAGGCCTCCTTTTTGTTACACACCCCCAGGAAGCAGCCCGTAGCAGCTGTCTAACTCCCAGGTACCTATTTACTGCAATATAACAGGGGCATCATGGTGAAAGAAACATTTTGCCCATTTGTTTCCGCCTCTACCGGGGATCGATCCCGGAACCTCAAGACTACGAATCCGAAGTGCTGTCCACTGTCAGGCGCCCAGCAGAGGCAGTCAGATGCATCACAATTTTTTTTTTTACCAATTAGCAACGATTGTTTGGTAAATGGTAGACATCCTTCAGTCTCGGGAGACTATGGAGTTGTGCTCTGGTTGTCAATCCTGGAGCAGCGTCTGGTGTGACTGATGAGGTCAATCCCAGAATGGCAGTGCATCCCACACTGAGCAGAAACGAAGTCTGATTATGGTCTGTCTTCCTGGCTACCAGCAGGCGCCATGACCCCTCCCACCGTCAGAAGCAACCCCTGGCGTCACACTCTTTGCCAATCGAGCAGAAGACTTAAAACCGATACTGTTGCTTCCCGTGTTGCTTCGATGCAGTGAGGCGAGGTTAGAGTTTTCTCTCCAGGACGCAAAGCCTGTGTAGGTAGATATGGAGGAGAAGCTGTTACCCATGCAGCAGGTCCCCCTCTTCACGTTGCTGAAATTATCCAATGGAAAGGCGAAGGCCAATAAACATGATTCCAGCACCGTCGCAGGAGCTGCCAGAACGAGGTCGAAGTCAACAATGAACTGCCTTAGGGGCTCCAACTCCGGATTTTTCATCGAGGTTGACTCCTGAAGCCTTTCCCAAAAGAGGGGTATGGCCGCAAGGCAGCAGAGGTTCAAAATCAGGGTTGTCCTTCCCCTACATGAGCTACTTTCCCAGGCTATCGAGTCCCATCTACCTGGAGCAACTGGTTTTAAGGCGCCAGAGGCATGCCCTCGGCGCTTCTTCTGTCAGTAAAAGCGGTTCTGCCGGACTTAAAGACTAGCCACCCGTGCAGGCCAGGAGTTGGACTTGGTTGTCAGAGGCTATTTGAGACGCGCGCCATACAGGAGTTTTTTATAGGTCATGGGAGCTCGTCCCCCATTACCACCCCCTGGCTATGACAACCCCTTGGAACCAAAAAAACTAATTAACTAACTAATAACGGGGTAACTAATTTCCTTTAAAGAATAGCAAGTTTTCACGGCTTATATTTTCAGATTTTTTTGGTTCAGTTTTGTGTTGATCTCTGATCCCCAATCTTCCTTCCCTTCATAGCAACCTGTCCTCAGGGAGGAGATCCCCTTAAGGGAATGGATTAGGAATGACTATATAATTTGTGCTATTATGTACTCTCTATCCATGGTTAGGTTAGGTTTCATTACATTTGGTTATGTTAATACGATGTATTAGTGACGATAATGTTAATTACGTCTCCGTGGTGCAGTGGTAAGACACTCGCCTAGCGTTCTGCGAGCGCTTTGTCATGGGTTCGTATCCTGGCCGGGGAGGATTTACTGGGCACGAATCTTTAACTGTAGCCTCTGTTTAACTCAACAGTAAAATGAGTACTTGGTTGTAAAAACGATTCTTCGCGGCGGGGATCGTATTCCAGGGACCTGCCCGAAACGCTACGTGTACTAGTGGTTGTACAAGAATGTAACAACTCTTGTATATATCTCATAAAAAAAAATGGAATTCGACAAATGTTTCAGTGTGCCTGCAAATTACATTTACAGAAAACCAAATTCTTCAAAGAAAACGTTTTCAGCATACACTTTTTATACCTTAAACCAACGATTTCTATAACATTAAAGTTATAACTTGAGAATAATCTCTGTTTACGACAAAGATTCATTTGCCAGTTTAAATGTAGCCTATTACTGGAACTGCAATATGCTTTCAGACCAGTACAAATATCTAGATAACTATCCAGGTGGTTTGAGGGGGGGGGGAGTGCTCATGGTAATGGATCTGGTCTGAGGACGGGACGGGCTGCTTTATAAAGAGCCAGATTCTGTACTGTAAGGCCTACTGCAGTTCTTCAGGGTTTGGCAGCCCTATCCATGGTGAGAAAATGAGTCGGCCCTCAAGGAATTAAGACAAAATAAAAAATAACATCTTAAATAAAAAAAAACATTTTTTGAGATTTATATTTTAGGTTTTAAAAACATTTACTCTAGTTTTAGGTTACATGTACCATATTATATATTACTAAATTAAAAAACAAAAAAATATATATATTTTTCTATTATTATTATTGTTTTAACTTCACAGCTCGAAGGAGTATGTGCAACCCGTCCTCTTAAATATAACGTCACTTTTGGCTGGTATGCGCACTATGGCCAAATTTGGACGTAATTTGAAATGAAATTGACTCACAAAAGTGACGTACTGTTCCGTTTTCTGTTTGAGTCGTCCGGCCCTCCTTGGACACCTTAGAAGAGGAACTTTCAATTAACGTTTTTCATAACGTTTTGAAACTTTATGAGAATTTCCTGCCCACCTAACCTATCAGAGGACCCTTAACTTACTGTTGTTGAAAAAAAAAATCTCAAATTTATTTTCGTTTTTTTTATTTTCAAATTACGTCCATATTCGGCCATACGGACAAACGGCCAAAAGCGACGTTCTTTTTAAGAGGACAGGTTGCGCAGCACGTTTTATTTTTCAACCCTGCATTAATAACATATTGCCAAGAATACTTAGTCATATCCTTATGCTGAAGATATGTATTGCTATGCCCGTAGTTTTCAGCATGCAGTTATTATGGTTTACGTTCTGTACACAGAATACACACAAGCAGATACATTAATGAAACATATAAATATAAGATAAAAACCCACAATTGTGTATTTGTGAAATTTATGTAAGGAATTTACAAGTCTTTCGCACTCTCCTGAGTGCTTTGTCAAGGTCTGAGTGTGTGATTAGGACGAGACTTACATATCAACATCTAATCCGTCTAACTGATTAGACGTTGTGATGTAAGTCCCATCGTAATCACACACTCGGACCTTGGTAAAGCACTCAGGAGAGTGCGAAAGTCTTGGTGTAAATTCCTTACATAAATTTCACAAATACACAAGTGTGGGTTGTTATCCTGTGTTATTATGTCTGTGAGAAGACATTGCCATTACTAATAATATGTACTGTACTTTTTCAATATGTTATTCCTAAAGACTCTTCTAATGCACAAATAAATAATATGAATTGTAATTTTAATTGAATGGTATGTTCTTTTCATCAGGCAAACCAGGCAAGACAGTTGGATGACATTAGTGAGGCAGAAGACTTGACGGAATGCGCCCAGCTGTTCCTCCACAGCAGTAGTCCACTGAGTGACTGCTTCCATGCTGTTGATCCCCGACCTTACTTTACACACTGTATTAATGGCCAGAGTCACCCAGCATTCAGTGATAATGACTTGAACTCTCCTTGTAGTGTTTTATCTTCTTATCGGACCCAGTGTTGGACCCAAGGAGTCCAGCTGCCAGAACCGGAGGTGTGCCTTCCTGGTAAGTTGTTACAAGGTTCACGGCTCATCATCTTATTGCCACACTTCCTCTTTTATCAATTGCATAATTTTATAATAATCTTTTGTAAATTTAAGAAAAATGGCGTAAATATTTATTAAGATTTTGTTTAAAATTAAATTCTTTAAAATTGGGCATTTTTTGTTTAGGTATCATTGTATTCGATTTCCCAAATTTTCTGAACTATCACATTTATTTGCCCATAAAGGTAAAACCCTTTGTGTCTGTTAACCTGGACCATGAATTCGAAGCACCAGCACCACAGAATATGTGTCTAGCACCCAGGAAGGGATATATAAGGTGTTAGGTGTGGGATATATAAGGTGTGGGAAAAATGCTGTGATTGATTTATGAGAACTACTTAGGACTTGTACTTCACTAGATTAAAAATTACTGTATGTAAAAATAATACGACTGAACGTCCTAAGATAGGGTTGTAAATCCTACTCCTCTAGTCCTAGGAATGTAATAACCCGAACTGCTCTGCCCTTACTCTCCACTCTATACCCCAGCTTAACACTACTTGCAGATCACTGTGACCCTCAATGATCGGGCCAGTTAATATTGAGTCTGGAATATTAAATGAGGGGGAAGTAACAAGAGAAGGGATTATTAATCTGAATAAAAACTAAATAAACAAAAACTCATTAAACACTGCCACCACCTTCCCGCTAATATACCTGAATGTGTCTAACTTATTGACCTCTCAGGAAGGAAAGAACTCAATACTCATGAACTCAAGAGGTATAGGAATATGGGTAATAATGCTTAATGCTTGGAGGTTGAAGTCTATTTTTACTTTACTTATTGAGGATTTAAGGGTAACTCTAATATCCATGATATGGAGAAGAACACAGGGGAATTTCTAGCACAGCACATAAAAACCACAAATAAGAATGAATAACACCGCATTAATCAAAGGGAACAGATAAGTAAACACAAATTAACCTTAATACAGTTTATTATTTATTCAAATCACAGATATTGAATTCAAAACTGAAAATAAATCCTACTCTAATGAAATCTCCTACGAGGCAATAGTATGGTGGACGTAATACTATTACGATGGACATAATACTACAGCACACTTTACCTTAAATGCTGCAATCCGCCAACGATGTTGAATGGCTTGCCCTACAGTACCCCAGTTGAATCCCCAAGACACACTAACTTTATTTTACTTAACAAGCTACCAGTGGAACCAAGCTCTACCCATTTCTAAGTTTCTTAGGCCCAATTAACCCCGTCTTTCCAAGCCTATAGCCAATGGATTTGAAGCGTTGCTCTAGGCCTGAGGGACCAGCCAATGGGACGTCTGTCACTACCCTGGGGGACTCCACACACTAGGCCTCCCTGATTTTCAACCAATCAGATCCAGGCTTGACCATAAGGGTCTATTCCCCTTGACAGAGTTCTCACACGCTCACATGCCCGGACTTTGCGCCAGAGGTCCCAGACCCTGGCTGACTCTGAGTTTATGGCACCTAGGGAACCCCTTAATTCGTGACTGGTTATAGAGAGGACCGAGAAGGAGAGGAAATGGTTGGGACGGATGGATTGGGAGGGATTAGGAATAGGATAGAGGGAGGAATTAGGGAATAGGAGATTGTAAGAGGCCTGGCCTGAGACAGTTGGACAATTGTCCCTTGCCTACAGAAGACGAATTTATGACCGAAGGTGGTCAAAAAGGGAGGGGAGGGGGAACAAGGGAAGGAAAGGCGAATGAAGGAAGGGGAAGGGGGAGGCGAACAAGGAAAGGGAAGGGGAAGGGAGAGTGGTAAGGGAAAGGAGAAAGGGGAAGGGGAAGGGAGTATGGGAAGGGGGAAGGGGGACTGGGGGAGGGGAGAGCCATGATCTGCACATATCATGACAGGAAGGACAGTGGGCTGTAGGGGGCAGGTAGGTCTTTAAGAGTGAATGGAGTTGTTGATTGGAGACCCACAATCTACCTGCAGGCATTTCAACACATCAGCTTGTATTTTATACAAGGATAAGATTATAAAACTCAGTTTTGTGACTGAACACTGATTCTGTTCTAGATCAAGGATCTAAACAATATGCAGTCTAGCCTAGCTCTAAAATTCTTTCAACAGTCAATAAACAGATATTAATAAACAGAACAAGTTGTATTATACAAGTATGATATATATATATGCAAACTAGATATTATATACAATATGATATACTACTATGAAAAATTAATGTTAATTGTTATAGCAATGAATTATTTGATTAATATAAATTTATATATACAGATATATTCAAATTTATATGAAAGAGATTCAGGCATTGCGTAAATTCAAGCATGAAATAAAAAATTCAGTAACTGCAAGATTAAATTAAACTTACTGAAAATTAGAGTGTTGCCCCACAACCTAACAACTCTCAATTTATATATTGGAAATATTAAGGTAATGTTATGAAGCATGCAATTGGCCAATTTACACTCAACAATACTCTTAAAATATCTCATCCAAAAAAATGAGAACCGAAGCCTTATCTGACTAGTTGCCAGACTGAATGATTTCTCTTGAGGAGATAGGCTCTGTATTTTGTTATATCACAGCTTTGCTGCAGGACAGATACACACTGTTGTGTTTATCTTGGTTGATGTGGTGGTGGTGGCAGCGTGGCGAGTTCCTTAGTGCATGAACTTGGCCTCACTAATCTGGATATGTTATTATGTTATTTAATATTATTATGGACATATGTTGTTTATTAGTCTTCGTGGTGTAGTGGTTAAGACACTCGCTGGTCGTTTCACAAGCGCTTTGTCCTGAGTTCGTATCCTGGTCGGGGAGGATTTACTGGGCTTCAGTCCTTAACTGTAGCCTCTGTTCACCTAACAGTAAAAAGGGTACCTGGTTGTTAAACGAGTTGACGGGGTCGTATTCCGGGGAACATAGGATTAAGCAACCCGTCCTCGACTCAAGTCCATTACATCCAGTGGTTGACCCCACAGACGCATTCATGAATTTTAACATGCAATTCATTCAAAAGTGGAATTTTCTCATATATAAATTAATATTATAATATATTATATATATTATCATATTGTGCATATATAGGCATAGGTTAGATTAGGTTAGGTGTTTAGGCTCTGCTGGCGATTATTTGTATTTGTAGAACACAGATGAAGCATTTACAGCGTTGTGGTTCGAACAAAATTCGTCAGTGAAGCACTTGTTCCCGAAGTGTTCGAACGACATCAGTTGTCAGTCGTGTGTGTAAACCGTTTTTCATTCATAAACGGGGGGTTTGGCGGGTGCATGGAATCACTTTTGGATCTTTAATTGGAGGACGGGCTGGATTAAGGACTTGCCCGAAACGCTACGCGTGCTAGTGGCTGTACAAGAATGTAAGAACTCTTGTATATGTATATAAATAATTAAAATAAAATAAAAATCATGATTCAGGCGATGAGTCACAATAACGTGGCTAAAGTATGTTAACCAGACCACACACTAGAAGTTGAAGGGACGACGACGTTTCGGTCCGTCCTGGACCATACTAAAGTCGATTGACTTGAGAATGGTCCAGGACGGATTGAAACGTCGTCGTCCCTTCACCTTCTAGTGTGGTCTGGTCAAAAATCATGATTCATTTTCTAGATTACATGTATGTATATAGCCGAGGAACTCTCCGAGTGTCTAGGAAGATATCACTGGTGATATAAGATTAGTTAGTGCACAAAGTCTTGCTTGCATAATGTCTCAAGCACCACACACATGATTACACTGTTTACAAACACTTGGAACTGTCCTCGGGCGCTCTCGTGAACGATTGTTCTCTGAGTTGGCTCCTCCCTCCTCCTCTGGGAGGGAGGCCTATAAGCAATATTGACTGATTATTTTTATTGTCAAGACATTTCTACATCAGCTCCTGCTTCCTATCTACCATGGGCTCATGTTTCACTTTCAAGACGGGGTCTTACTAAACCTTTACAATTCACTCCGTCCTGATAAACAAAGACCCAAAGCCCATTCCATACACCGGCCAAACCCCAGCTGTTTATGAATGAAAAACGGTTTACAAATGACTCACAACTGATGACGTCCGAACACTTCCGGATCAAGTGGTTCGCTGACGACTTTTCTTCAAACCACAACGCTGTAAATGCTTTACCCACGTACTACAAATACAAATATTTGCCAACAAAACCTAAACACCGAACCTAACCAATACCTAAATATGTACAGTATGCTAATATGTAGTAATATTAATTTACATTTGAGAAAATTCTTATTTTGAATGAACAGCATGTTAAAGTTGATGAATGCGTCTTTGGGGTCGACCATTGGATGGAATGGACTTGGTCTGAGGACGAGTTGTACAATTAGGGTGTCCCTGGCTCACTCATACAAGGATTCCTGCTCCACCTGTACAAAGGGTTCCTTGCTTCACCTGCGGTAGGGACTCCTGTGTCGCTTCTAGAAAGCAGAACAAGATGTGAAATTATAGGAATAATAAATCATGTACAAGAAATTTTGTAACACCATGTAAAATATTCATATTTATTTTGATACATAAACATAACTCCTACTGTCTTGCAGAGGTCACTGGCATGTGCAACGTCTCAGGGGAAGCAAGGCCTAGTGGATGGTTGCACACATATCAGAAAGAAACTGAGGGATCTGCAGATATTGCTATTATAGTAGAGCTGTCAGGATGTCCTGAGGAAATCAATATTACAAAACTATTTAAAGCTCTTACTGACCAGCTGAAGAAGAGGGGAATTCGTAAGTAAAATATTTCTCAGTTATATGTTGTTGAACTCAGGTTTAGTTTGAATCCTAAAGTGAATCATTTTATTTTATTTTACTTCTGAAGATGAATTATTAAATACGATGTGGGTTTCGAAGTGTGAGATTTATATTTATTTAATTTATATGAATTTATATTTACGTTAATTTATATACTTCGATAGCAATTTGTATAATGTTAAGTGGACTGTATTTCTGCAATAATCTCATAATCTCACAAATCGATCCTCTACACATTAGGGGGGGTTTATTAGTTTATATATATGCAGCCAATCAAACTACAGTAATAGCTACATACATTGATGAGGTTCCTTATCTTATAGTACAGCAGGTTAGTCCACCAGGTATAACTAGGGTGTAGACACCAAATTATCCTCTTTGAGGTAGCTTCCATATCACCCAGTAACTGGTGCACAAAATCTTGCATCCTCGTCTTGACCTGTCAAAAGTGCGCTAGCTGTGAAGCCAGATACCTATATATGACAAGTATATCAGAGAAAACAGTACATGGAACATGAAGACCTGGCTTAATTACCTTTAGTTTGAGGCTTCCATGTGATCTAAACGGGTCACCCTATATAATGACATTAATGGCCACTAATGATAAATAATGGGTTTCGGAAAGAACACTTAACTTGATTTGTTGACAGCGTGTTGACAGATGGTACACCTTTGGTATCCATAACACTACGTCCAAGTAAAATTAACAGGAGCCGAATTTGCTCCCGTGTGAGCCTCTGGTCTCGTATAAACAATGGCTGCATCTAACACTCCATTCTATTGACGTCTGGCCGACATTGTCCAGAATGATAGGAGCCAAATTTGCTCCACACGTCTCGGAGGTGACACAACAATGGCTGCCCTCCTTCCTCCCTCACGCCTGGCCTACTTTGTCCAGATTTCAGAAAGTGATAGAAGGGTCACATTTACTCTACTTTAATATTGATAATTAAGTTAATTTATATAAGATGTTTTTATGATGGTAAAGTCCAAAGACTAATGTATTTAAGAATAATTCCCAGCAGAATAGCTGGTGAATTATAATAGTATGTGGTGATGATATCCCGTTTTCTTTAGACGGTAATTCCACTACAAGTTACGTTTTCTATGGGTAACTTGTTGGTAATACAGTTATTATCTGTATGATTATTAAATGGTGTCGGATTTTCCGACATAATTCCCCAGGGGGCTGCTCACGGGTCGAAGTCCTGTTTAGAACAGACGAACACCGATACTCCTCCTTCGAATTATTAGATTAATTTGATGTTAGTAGTTAGTAAGCACACATTTGTGCGTCTGTTCGTACAGGACGGATGTCCCGTACTAGAGTTGCAAGGGTTAGAAGTCTAATGCGATTTCATTTCCCTGTCAACTCTTGAAAGGCTAATATTCAAGCCTTATTACATATTATTTAACCCAGAAGACTGGATGTGATCAAGTACTACAGTCAAGTATGATTCAGGGACTGCAGTGAGATCAGTGACATTAGATATAACTTGAAGTTTCTTCAGGTAACTGGTCACTGATATATAAACACTGAGGCCCATGGAATACATCTTGATTAAATAATAAATGTATCAAATCAGTCATCAGATTTATTAGGGTTTAATTTAGTTAATTGATTCAGAAGATTGAATAGCTCATCATTAAAGTAAAGTATGGTTCTGAGACTGCAGTGGGTTCAGTGACATTGGTCGCAGTGACTTGTAGCTGTTTTAGGCTACTGTTCACTGATTTGCCACTGAGGCCTCATGAACTCATCTCCAGCTTTAAATGATGATACTAACATCAACTTCTGTTGGTATAGTCAGCTGTAATCTCCTTAGTATAATGCTACTGGAGAAATATAATCAGCTGACAAATTTAGATTTCTACTGGTATTGTTTATCTGCAGGCATAGGTCTCCTCAGGCTTGATACTGGGCCTGAGAGTAATTTACCTCCTGCAGAGTTTAACATGGTTATACCCTGATATTTAGTAGGGCTACCGATGAATCGATGACAATAGTCTGTCCCTACAAGGAGACCGAAGTCGTTGAGGTGATCAGACTTAATATTATCTGCCAATTTTATTCCTCTATTTCTCAGGAATTTGGCTGTTGCTCTCAGACCTTGAACTTGTAGGTCTACTGGTATTTTGTCCACCACAATGGCTTGTACTCGACAGACGTACCTGCCTAAACGTACTGATGGTTGTACCACCTGGTAGACTTGAGGTCCTGCATCTGTTACAAACCCTGAGATGTTGAATGACATCTGGGCTACAGGCCTTAATTGTAATTCATCTGCCAGCTTTTTAGTGACATATGTTCTCTGGGATCCTTGGTCAAACAACCCACGGGTATGGACCTTGGCCCTCTTATTCAGGATGGTAATTTGGGCAGTAGGCAAAGTCGTATTACCTTTAGACTTTGCCGATTGGACACTCTTTGTTGGTTGCACCTTGCAGTACTGTACTGTGGTGGGAATGCTATCTTCCACCTTGGGGTTTGGAGACGTTGTTTTGGTGTCTCTGCACAATGCTGCATGGTGCTGACCTTTGTTACACCTATTACAGGTGTGTAATTGGGTATCACAGTCCTTGATGTTATGTTTCCTGAGGCACCTCGTGCAATGTTGCAAATCTTTGAGTCGCTCAACACGGGCGTCACTATCAGGAAAATTAGAGCAGTGGTACATTGAATGTTTCTCATTGCAGAACAAACATGTTCCATAGCTTCCTGTACCCTTTGGTGTCATGTTCTTGGGTGACACAGTAACTATAGGCTTGGAGGGTCCCACTGCCTATACGCCCACACTGCTACTGTTCCACTTTGGTGTTGAATTATATTGTCTAGATTGATTTGGAGTACCTTTGGTACTCTGTGGTTTACTATTATTAGTTTCTGAGGGTTTACTTGGTGGTTTTAATTTGTCATGTGTTCGTAATTGATGAACTACTGACTTTAAACCTTCAGATATTTCATTCATGGATAAGATGCTTTTATTGTAATGAGCACTCATTTGTCTCAATATGTCCCTAGGTATTTTCTCCTGGACAATTATTTTCAAGACCCACTCAGCCCCGTTTGTATCTGCTGTCAGGCTGAGGGCATTGATCAATGATTCTACCTCCAGCTTGAAGACTTGGAGTGAATCAGCTGAAGCCTCCGGTGGGGGTAAATGCAACAGCTCATGAACTAAATGTGATGTTCTTACTTCTGGATCAGCATAATTATCCTTGAGGAGTTTTACTGCCAGATCATAGCCGTCATTAGTTAATCTCAGATGGGATACTACTGTTTTAGCCTCACCTGATAATTGGCCTTGCAAATAAGAGAATTTACTACTCTTTGGTAAAGATTGTTTTGAGTCTACAAGGTCAACGAATTTGTTCCAAAATTCGTCCCAATCTTCCTCATCTTTTCCTGAGAAAGTGGGTAAATTAATTGGAGGGAGTCGAGCTTCTGCTTGACTCGTATTAGATGCAACTGTTGTTGTTGTTGCTGTTGCCTTGTTCTGGGCAATTAATTTGACATAAGGCTGTAACGTGGCCTGAGTGTGATCTTCATAATTCGCTAGATCAACCATAATGTCGTCTATTTCTGTTTCTGATAAATTAGTGTTGGCAAGTTCAGCCACATATGTTGCTATTTGACATTTGATTTGCTCAAATTTACCTGCAGCTGCTTGATAATAGCTTTCCAGGTCAGCATAATCAACTTGAGATTGTTGTGACAAATCTTCACATTTCTTGATCTGTCTTGTTAAGTGGCCTTTAAGACCTGCAAGGGTTCTTTTCATTCTCCCTGCATTATCCATCCTGGCTAGTTGGTGAAGCCTTGTGGGGCTTGTACTTGGGCTGCTCATAATACTGAACAAGCTCTAATGGTAGCCTAGGGTAAATTCTGCACTCACTAGGCAATAATCCTACCTCTACTAGAGGTTAGCACTTAAAATTAATACACATTATATATATACAATCATCCACACTAATGATTTGAGTGATAAACCAGTGTCATTGGAAGTACCTTTAGGTTAGCTCTTCTATATCACCCTAGGATGGTAGAGACACTAATTAATCACTCAAAGGTGTAATGATCATAAGTAATTTATTATATATACAACTCAACTCGAGTTGATAAAAATTACACCCAAAATAGGGTCTGGACCATTCATTAATGGTGTTAGGTTGTTCAATATAGTACAACTGACTATTGTAATAATGGGACTAGGATGAACAATAATAGTTCAACTAGTCATATCCTACCCTGTTGTGGGTTGGCAATTAGTAAATATTATACTGTGATCACTAGTGCAATTTATATTAAATAATTCTCTATTTTGGAGAAATAATATACACAATTATTGATAATAGCCTCTTAATTAGCCTCTATGAAACTTCTAATATTATCTAGAAGTATTAAATATTATTAGTGACCTCGCGAAATAAAGTCCACAAAATTCGTAGATAATCTCTCGCGAAATGTAACACCACGAAATCCGTGAACAATCACGCGACACACAGTCACTAATTAGGCTGGCTTCAATATTAGCGCTGTCATTTCACGAAATAACACGCCACCAAATATCTGTGGGTGTGCATGAAACCGCTGACGAAGCTGAACTGGGCTGAGGGAGGCTCCTGAGCTCCCACGAGGCTTCGCCGCTGTCTTTGACTGGCTGGCCTTTGTTTAAATAACACTGCACTAGTATATTTAATGAATCCACTGGTTAACTGGTTCATCCGGTACTAAGATGACCAAATGTGGGTTCAAAGGACCGAATATTCCGGTTCCGAAGGTCCAAATAATGTGGGTTTCGAAGTGTGAGATTTATATTTATTTAATTTATATGAATTTATATTTACGTTAATTTATATACTTCGATAGCAATTTGTATAATGTTAAGTGGACTGTATTTCTGCAATAATCTCATAATCTCACAAATCGATCCTCTACACATTAGGGGGGGTTTATTAGTTTATATATATGCAGCCAATCAAACTACAGTAATAGCTACATACATTGATGAGGTTCCTTATCTTATAGTACAGCAGGTTAGTCCACCAGGTATAACTAGGGTGTAGACACCAAATTATCCTCTTTGAGGTAGCTTCCATATCACCCAGTAACTGGTGCACAAAATCTTGCATCCTCGTCTTGACCTGTCAAAAGTGCGCTAGCTGTGAAGCCAGATACCTATATATGACAAGTATATCAGAGAAAACAGTACATGGAACATGAAGACCTGGCTTAATTACCTTTAGTTTGAGGCTTCCATGTGATCTAAACGGGTCACCCTATATAATGACATTAATGGCCACTAATGATAAATAATGGGTTTCGGAAAGAACACTTAACTTGATTTGTTGACAGCGTGTTGACAGATGGTACACCTTTGGTATCCATAACACTACGTCCAAGTAAAATTAACAGGAGCCGAATTTGCTCCCGTGTGAGCCTCTGGTCTCGTATAAACAATGGCTGCATCTAACACTCCATTCTATTGACGTCTGGCCGACATTGTCCAGAATGATAGGAGCCAAATTTGCTCCACACGTCTCGGAGGTGACACAACAATGGCTGCCCTCCTTCCTCCCTCACGCCTGGCCTACTTTGTCCAGATTTCAGAAAGTGATAGAAGGGTCACATTTACTCTACTTTAATATTGATAATTAAGTTAATTTATATAAGATGTTTTTATGATGGTAAAGTCCAAAGACTAATGTATTTAAGAATAATTCCCAGCAGAATAGCTGGTGAATTATAATAGTATGTGGTGATGATATCCCGTTTTCTTTAGACGGTAATTCCACTACAAGTTACGTTTTCTATGGGTAACTTGTTGGTAATACAGTTATTATCTGTATGATTATTAAATGGTGTCGGATTTTCCGACATACGAAGTACTTAATGAAATTCCAATCTTAATCGTTCCTTCGTAGTTGACATTGTCACAATGTTCATCACATGTTAATTTCTTCGTGATTTACACAAAGATTTTATATATGTTACAAACTTATGCATATAATGGGGTGGTAGGAGAGGACGATATGTGTCAGTGCACGAGAGAGTCCGACAAGGCTATCCCGGGTGCTGCATATCGTCTTCTTTGAGGCTTATGGGCCCTTATTGGTAATGGGTAATATATATATATATATATATATATATATATATATATATATATATATATATATATATATGACGTACCTAGTAGCCAGAACGCACTTCTCAGCCTACCATGCAAGGCCCGATTTGCCTAATAAGCCAAGTTTTCATGAATTAATTGTTTTTCGGCTACCTAACCTACGTAACCTAACCTAGCCTAACTTTTTCGGCTACCTAACCTAACTTAACCTATAAAGATAGGTTAGGTTAGGTTAGGTAGGGTTGGTTAGGTTCGGTCATATATCTACGTTAATTTCAACTCCAATAAAAAGAAATTGACCTCATACATAATGAAATGGGTTGCTTTATCATTTCATACGAAAAAAATTAGAGAAAATATATTAATTCAGGAAAACTTGGCTAGGTTAGGTAGGGTTGGTTAGGTTCCGTCATATATCTACGTTAGTTTTGACTCAATTTAAAAAAAATTAACTCATACATAGTGAAATGGATAGCTTTGTCATTTCATTAGAAAAAAAATTTAAAAATATATAAATTCAGGAAAACTTGGCTTATTAGGCTCTATCATATATACATTTGAAACTGTGTAGATATGATAGAGCCCAGTAGGCTCAGGAATCTGTACACCAGTTGATTGACAGTTGAGAGACGGGACCAAAGAGCCAGAGCTCAACCCCCGCAAACACAACTAGGTGAGTACAACTAAGTGAGTACCTGTTGTGTATATCTGACCCAGATCGGCTACCAAGCTTCGTAACTGCAGTAGGTCCTGGTTGATACCTGGTTGATGGGGTTCTGGGAGTTCTTCTACTCCCCATGCCCGGCCCGAGGCCAGGCTCGACTTGTGAGAGTTTGGTCCACCAGGCTGTTGCTTGGAGCGGCCCGCAGGCCCACATACCCACCACAGCCCGGTTGGTCCGGCACTCCTTGGAGGAATAAATCTAGTTTCCTCTTGAAAATGTCCACGGTTGTTCCGGCAATATTTCTTATGCTTGCTGGGAGGACGTTGAACAACCGCGGACCTCTGATGTTTATACAGTGTTCTCTGATTGTGCCTATGGCACCTCTGCTCTTCACTGGTTCTATTCTACATTTTCTTCCATATCGTTCACTCCAGTACGTTGTTATTTTACTGTGTAGATTTGGTACTTGGCCCTCCAGTATCTTCCAGGTGTATATTATTTGATATCTCTCTCGTCTTCTTTCTAGTGAGTACATTTGGAGGGCTTTGAGACGATCCCAATAATTTAGGTGCTTTATTGCGTCTATGCGTGCCGTATATGTTCTCTGTATTCCCTCTATTTCAGAAATCTCTCCTGCTCTGAAGGGGGAAGTGAGTACTGAGCAGTACTCAAGACGGGACAACACAAGTGACTTGAAGAGTAAAACCATTGTGATGGGATCCCTGGATTTGAAAGTTCTCGTAATCCATCCTATCATTTTTCTGGCTGTCGCAATATTTGCTTGGTTATGCTCCTTAAACGTTAGGTCGTCAGACATTATTATTCCCAAATCCTTTACATGCTGTTTTCCTACTATGGGCACATTTGATTGTGTTTTGTACTCTGTATTATGTTTAAAGTCCTCATTTTTACCGTACCTGAGTACCTGGAATTTATCACTGTTAAACATCATGTTATTTTCTGATGCCCAGTCGAAAACTTTATTAATATCAGCTTGAAGTTTTTCAATGTCCTCAGCCGAGGTAATTTTCATACTGATTTTTGTGTCATCTGCAAAGGATGATACGAAGCTGTGACTTGTATTTTTGTCTATATCTGATATGAGAATAAGGAAAAGCAGCGGTGCAAGGACTGTACCCTGAGGTACAGAGCTTTTCACTGCACTTGGACTAGATTTTATATGGTTGACAGTTACTCGCTGAGTCCTGTTTGACAGAAAACTGAGTATCCAGCGTCCTACTTTACCGGTTATTCCCATTGACTTCATTTTGTGTGCTATCACGCCATGGTCACATTTATCGAAAGCCTTTGCGAAGTCCGTGTATATCACATCAGCATTCTGTTTCTCTTCTAATGCCTCAGTGACTTTGTCGTAGTGCTCAAGTAGCTGTGAGAGGCACGATCTTCCCGCTCGAAATCCATGTTGGCCTGGGTTGTGAAGGTCATTGGTCTCCATGAAATTGGTGACCTGACTCCTAATCACTTTCTCAAATACTTTTATGATGTGCGATGTTAGTGCAACTGGTCTATAATTTTTTGCCAATGCTTTGCTCCCTCCCTTGTGTAGAGGGGCTATGTCTGCTACTTTAAGTGCATCTGGTATCTCCCCCGTGTCCAAGCTCTTCCTCCACACTAGTCCAATTACACCATCGACATGGAATTCAAACGCAGGGGAGGACTCACAAACACGTCCATTGCCTACGCTGCCTATGACGAGACTGTGAAAGCTAGGGTGAGGTGATTGTTGCAGGAGTCCGCATGAGGTGTGTCTGAGGCTTGGTCTGCCTCAGACAAACAAACGAGACACAAGCCGGAGTTTTACACAATTCCCCCCAAGCACTCAGGCTGTCAACAAGCTGTTCTACCTCTTTGCCCTTACTTCAATACCCCGGTTTGTGTCTCGGAGAGACTGCGAAATCCGTGTGAAAACAGTAGCAATCCCGGTTGCAATTCTTATACCATGTCGTGACACAGTCGACTAAGGCGCATCTGGGATCATCCTGGACGCAAGTTCAAACCCTCATCACGGTCCTGGTGGATTTATTCATATGATATATCACGCTAGTGTGATTTATGTGTGTAACGCAACATGGGTTTGTTAAAAATAGATCCTGCCTTACTAAGCTGGTCACAATTCTCGAAACGGTAACCGGCTATTCAGACAAAAGACTTCTGGTAGATGTAGCTTACATGGAATTTGCTAAAACTTTTGGCAAGGTACCACATGAGAGACTGGCACATGGAATAAATGGGAGAATACTGGTATGGATAAAACAATGGTAAAAACATAGAAAACAAAGGGTTGTGCTAAATTGGAATGAATCTGACTGGGGAAATGCGCTAAGTGGGTGCCACAGGGGTCCATTTTGGGGCCATCCCTCTTTGTAATATATATCAGTGAAATAAATAAGAACATTACAAACCATATCATCAAATTTGCAGATGACACTAAGATCTATGATAAAGTGGGAAGTGAAAGTCATATTGAGACCTTACAAAGAGATCTACATGAGTTCCACAAATAGTCAGATGACAAATGTTTTTTATTGTCGATAAATGCAAGACCTTACATGTGGGGCATAACAGTCCACGTCACAACTACCAAATTAACAGCACTTCCTTACAACAAATAAATGAAGAAGAGGACATTGAGTCAGAATCCATCCTTCACTAAAAGTTGCACCACAAGTGGGAGCAGCAGTAAAAAAAGAAAACCAAACCATGAGAATAATCAAGCGTACCTTTACCTTCAAGGAAAAGAAAGTAGTCGTTCAATGTTATGTCTTTGGTGTGCCCCCACCCCCTCCCCCCCGCCTGGATTATTACATCCAGACATGGAGACCTCATCTTCAGAAAGACATAACTGCTCTGGAGAGGTGCGACACCGGGCCACATATATCATAACAAAGTTTAGTCCTCTCTAGTATCAGGAACAGTTGAAGATGTGGGCCACAGGGATAACAACACTGCATACCAGGAATGACAGGCCGGATTTCATCGAAACCTTTAAAATACTGAACAGTTTGGGGAATGTCGATCTGGACCATTCCTTCAAAAGGTCAGATGTAACGCGAACGAGGAGCAACGGGTTCAAGCTCAACAAGACACAATGCAGGACTGAGAACAGGAGATACTTTTCATTCATAGGGTTATAAACCCGTGGAACAGCCTACCCGCCGAAGCCGTAAACGCAAAACTCTGCTGGGTTTAAATAAACAGCTGGAAAAGATCATGAGGGAAAATGGAGGGAACCTTTGACCAACCGCCGGTTTCCTGTCCTCATCGAGGCCACTAGTATTAGTGGCTCTCAGGTAAGTCAGGCAAAATTAGCTTACTGTAGGTGCAGCCTGCACATGACTGTAAAGCTGCCGCTCAGTTGGGTGGGTGTGGAGCAAGACTAGTAACTGTGTGACTCACCATAGATGTAAAGTGAAGTTGTGAGCCTCTTGCTGAATCCCTTGTGATATAAAAAGATTATTGATATGTTTTGTGTGCATTGATGTCTACATATCTACGTGTGTATGTAACGTTAACAATTGTGTAACATGTTTAAAAAAATTGTCATTTTCTTACCAAAACGAACTAGAGGGTTCCTTTCCTGAACCGATTATGTGCCTCTGTAACCCTTTCCACCACCGCCGACGGGATGGGTATGGGGTGCATAATAAAGAAAGAAATTGAATTGACTAACCCTCACCGCTGCCCCACTAATATGGTGCTTAGATGAATCGTAGAGTGAGGTTTACCCAAACTTATAAATTTCTAGATTTCTCCTTGAAAGCTGAGGTTAGCTGTGTCAGTTGTACAAAGTGTACTCATGAACACGTCACATTGTTGACGAACGTCGAACAATAAAACTGGAGAGATAAAGTGGTCCAGAGTGTCTTCATCCTCCACATGGAACACCGTATTTGTCTACAATGGAAAATATTAAAAAGAAAATTAATAATAGTCAAAATGCTGTTGTTTAATGTCGTGTGTATTAGAGAAAAAATATTCCCAAAATTTACTTATATATATATAAGTATTATATATATATATACATATATATATATATATATATATATATATATATATATATATATATATATATATATATGTCGTACCTAGTAGCCAGAACGCACTTCTCAGCCTACATCTACGTTAGTTTTGACTCAATTTAAAAAAATTAACTCATACATAGTGAAATGGATAGCTTTGTCATTTCATAAGAAAAAAAATTAAAACATATATAAATTCAGGAAAACTTGGCTTATTAGGCTCTATCATATATACATTTGAAACTGTGTAGATATGATAGAGCCCAGTAGGCTCAGGAATCTGTACACCAGTTGATTGACAGTTGAGAGACGGGACCAAAGAGCCAGAGCTCAACCCCCGCAAACACAACTAGGTGAGTACAACTAAGTGAGTACCTGTTGTGTATGTCTGACCCAGATCGGCTACCAAGCTTCGTAACTGCAGTAGGTCCAATTACTCCATCGACATGGAATTCAAACGCAGGGGAGGACCCACAAACACGTCCATTGCCTACGCTGCCTATGACGAGACTGTGAAAGCTAGGGTGAGGTGATTGTTGCAGGAGTCCGCATGAGGTGTGTCTGAGGCTTGGTCTGCCTCAGACACAAACAATCGAGACACAAGCCGGAGTTTATATATATATATATATATATATATATATATATATATATATATATATATATATATATATATATATATATATATATATATATATATATATATATATATATATATATATACATATATATATTATACAAAATTCATTTTGTATAAAATCAGATGTTACTGTATAACCTTGCATAATAAAGTGTACACCATAATAAAAAAAAAAAGAGGGGTGGTAGGAGAAGCGAACACTCTTTCGTATTCAGAGTTAAATGGCAAGTTTTTCCCTGAATGCTCTGTGTTCCCTTCTCTCAGGCTGTGGGTCCCTATAATTGCACCAGAGGTGGTATCCCCCTATATATATATATATATATATATATATATATATATATATATATATATATATATATATATATATATATATATATATATATATATATATATATATATATATATAACTGAAAACTCACACCCCAGAAGTGACTCGAACCCATACTCCCAGAAGCAACGCAACTGGTATGTACAAGACGCCTTAATCCACTTGACCATCACGACCGGACAAAATGAGGTGATAGCCGAGGCTATTTGAACCACCCCACCGCCGGCACTCGGATAGTAATCTTGGGCATAGCATTTTACCAAATCACCTCATTCTTTGGGGCACACGTGAGGAACACAAATGCGAACAAGCCTGAATGGTCCCCAGGACAATATGCAACTGAAAACTCACACCCCAGAAGTGACTCGAACCCATACTCCCAGAAGCAACGCAACTGGTATGTACAAGACGCCTTAATCCACTTGACCATCACGACCGGACAAAATGAGGTGATAGCCGAGGCTATTTGAACCACCCCACCGCCGGCACTCGGATAGTAATCTTGGGCATAGCATTTTACCAAATCACCTCATTCTTTGGGGCACACGTGAGGAACACAAATGCGAACAAGCCTGAATGGTCCCCAGGACAATATGCAACTGAAAACTCACACCCCAGAAGTGACTCGAACCCATACTCCCAGAAGCAACGCAACTGGTATGTACAAGACGCCTTAATCCACTTGACCATCACGACCGGACAAAACACGTGTTCCTCACGTGTGCCCCAAAGAATGAGGTGATTTGGTAAAATGCTATGCCCAAGATTACTATCCGAGTGCCGGCGGTGGGGTGGTTCAAATAGCCTCGGCTATCACCTCATTTTGTCCGGTCGTGATGGTCAAGTGGATTAAGGCGTCTTGTACATACCAGTTGCGTTGCTTCTGGGAGTATGGGTTCGAGTCACTTCTGGGGTGTGAGTTTTCAGTTGCATATTGTCCTGGGGACCATTCAGGCTTGTTCGCATTTGTGTTCCTCACGTGTGCCCCAAAGAATGAGGTGATTTGGTAAAATGCTATGCCCAAGATTACTATCCGAGTGCCGGCGGTGGGGTGGTTCAAATAGCCTCGGCTATCACCTCATTTTGTCCGGTCGTGATGGTCAAGTGGATTAAGGCGTCTTGTACATACCAGTTGCGTTGCTTCTGGGAGTATGGGTTCGAGTCACTTCTGGGGTGTGAGTTTTCAGTTGCATATTGTCCTGGGGACCATTCAGGCTTGTTCGCATTTGTGTTCCTCACATGTGCCCCAAAGAATGAGGTGATTTGGTAAAATGCTATGCCCAAGATTACTATCCGAGTGCCGGCGGTGGGGTGGTTCAAATAGCCTCGGCTATCACCTCATTTTGTCCGGTCGTGATGGTCAAGTGGATTAAGGCGTCTTGTACATACCAGTTGCGTTGCTTCTGGGAGTATGGGTTCGAGTCACTTCTGGGGTGTGAGTTTTCAGTTGCATATTGTCCTGGGGACCATTCAGGCTTGTTCGCATTTGTGTTCCTCTCGTGTGCCCCAAAGAATGAGGTGATTTGGTAAAATGCTATGCCCAAGATTACTATCCGAGTGCCGGCGGTGGGGTGGTTCAAATAGCCTCGGCTATCACCTCATTTTGTCCGGTCGTGATGGTCAAGTGGATTAAGGCGTCTTGTACATACCAGTTGCGTTGCTTCTGGGAGTATGGGTTCGAGTCACTTCTGGGGTGTGAGTTTTCAGTTGCATATTGTCCTGGGGACCATTCAGGCTTGTTCGCATTTGTGTTCCTCACGTGTGCCCCAAAGAATGAGGTGATTTGGTAAAATGCTATGCCCAAGATTACTATCCGAGTGCCGGCGGTGGGGTGGTTCAAATAGCCTCGGCTATCACCTCATTTTGTCCGGTCGTGATGGTCAAGTGGATTAAGGCGTCTTGTACATACCAGTTGCGTTGCTTCTGGGAGTATGGGTTCGAGTCACTTCTGGGGTGTGAGTTTTCAGTTGCATATTGTCCTGGGGACCATTCAGGCTTGTTCGCATATATATATATATATATATATATATATATATATATATATATATATATATATATATATATATATATATATATATATGTTTCATTGAATATGACCGCATATTCTGTATTTATTATTTTCTGGTTTAGGGCTTCTATCCCTCTAACTATTTTCTTAGCATCAGGGCTTAATTGAAATAGGAGTTCTCCAAAACTCATTTTCGTACTTTAAGGTGAAGAAAAGAAGTGATTTACTATAGAGTGTATTACACTTATTTGTATAATTTGCACGACGTTTCGAACCTCCATGGTTCATTCTCAAGTGAGCAGATCTTACAATACTAGTTGATTTTATACCCGCATTAGGTCAGGTGATAATACAATGAAGGTGAAAACATGGGGGGATACATAAGGGATAAACATAGAGGCTGCAGAAGGCTTATTGGCCCATACGAGGCATCTCCTATCTAAACACAAAGATTAATCCAGTGTAATTGGCCTGTTATGTTGGACATTGTCTTCTGTGTTGGCATCGATATGTTCTTGTCTTGTCCTTACTCTCATGGTGGGTAGAGTAAATAGTTCCGTGATTTGGATGTTCATGGTAGGTCGCTCTATTCTTATGTGAATTGCCTCAAGAATTTGTAATCTTCTTGAATCTTGGGTTTTGTCTATTATGCAAGTATTCTTGTTCAACATTTCTCTTGTTAGAGTAATGTCATGGGCTTGTCTCATGTGATTCCTAGGGGCACCAGATTGAAGATGGCATGTCAAACGCCTCGTCAGCTTGGTCGACGTCATACCTATGTACTTACATTGAAGGTTACATCCTTCGTGGGGGCAAGTGTACATGTATACAACGCTTGACTGCTGTAGAGGGTTCTCCGTCGGCTTCGGGCTGTTTTTGATAAGGAGTTCGGAAGTCTTCTTGGTTTTGTAGAATATTATCAGGTTTATGTTTTGGTTAGGAGTAGTGCTTTTTACTCCTTTACGGATTATTTCTTTCATTATTCTTTCCTCTTTTATATGTTCACTGTGCATGGTTGATTTGTAATATAATTTTATTGGGGGTGTTGTGGTTTCTGTTCTAGGTTCTGAATTATACCAACGGTCCAAGTGTCTTCTTATAGCAGCGTTTATTTCCGCGTTGCTATATCCGTTGTTCACCAATACCTGAGTTACTCTTTCAAACTCTCTACTCACGTTGCTCCATTCAGAGCAGTGGGTAAGCGCTCGACGAATATAAGCATTGAGAACACTGGCTTTGTATCTTTGGGGGCACTCACTTCTACCGTTCAGGCATAATCCTATGTTGGTGGGCTTGGTATATACGTTGGTGCTTAAAGAGGTTCCTGTTTTTGTTATTAGTACATCCAAGAATGGCAGACTGTTATTTTCACTATTTTCATGTGTAAATCGGAGTACTGACTCTCTCTCTAGGTGTCTTTTTAGGTCAATTAGTTCATCTGAGTCTTTTACTATTACGAATATGTCATCTACATAACGGCAGTATACAGTTGGTTTTTGTCTGCTACTGAAGACCCTATCTTCGATGGTTCCCATATAAAAATTAGCAAATAAAACTCCTAAGGGGGAGCCCATTGCTACTCCGTCTATTTGTAAATACATGTCTCCTTGTGGACTGATGAAAGGGGCTTCCTTTGTACATGCTTCGAGAAGACTTTTCAAGTGTGGCTCAGGTATGTCTAATTTGGGGGTGCTCTCGTCTCTGTATACTCTGTCCAGTATCATTCCTATGGTTGTGTCGACTGGGACGTTGGTAAAAAGGGATTCAACGTCCAGGGAAGCGATGATTCCATCGGGCTGGGTAGATTTGATCAATTCTAGGAAATCTGCTGATGATTGTAGACTAAACTTACTTGGAGTGTATGGAGTTAGGAGTTCATTGAGTTTCTTTGCCAGGTGATAAGTTGGGGTTGGTATTTGGCTGATTATAGGGCGTAGTGGGTTACCTGGTTTATGCGTCTTAACATTGCCGTAGGCATATCCTAAGCCATAGTCGCCTTGAAGTTTATTGAAATGCACACTACCTTTCTTTGCGTTGATTGCTGTAATTGTTTTGTTTACTTTCCGCTTAAGGTCTTCTACGGGGTTCCTCGTGATTCGTTGAAATTTGGAGTCGTCACTTAGGATGTCGCTAATTTTGTTCATGTATTCATGGGTAGGAATCAATACATATGCTGCTGTTTTGTCGGCTTTTCTTATTGTTACGTCTTTCAGATTTTTTAGTTGTTTCGCTGCTTCTTTGAGTCGTGGGGTTAAGATTGTAGATGAATATGTTCCTCGTTTTTTCCCTGCTTCTGCAAGTAGTTCAGCTTGAAGTGTGTCAGTGGTGATGACTTTTTTGTTGTCTTCTAGCTTATGGATATCGTCCAGAAGCATTTCGATTTCCAGGCGTTTTTGATGCATCTTTGGTTTAGATAAGAATTGACAATTTAGACCAAGATTTAAGAGGTCTCGTTGGTCCTGGGTAAGATCATAAGAAGTCAGGTTAAAGTAGCCATCTTTAGGACGAGGGATTTTTAGCTGTCCACCGTTCAGGGATGTTAACTTACGGAGTGTCTTTGTTTCTACAAGAGTTTTATGTTGTTGTTTCAGGTTAAATAGTTCACTGTTGATGGTTTGTTTGAGTTGGATAGGGATGTCGTACTGGGTCCATTTGTTTAACAGATGCTCCGCCTGCTCTATAAAGGTTTGGAGGGCTTCCTTCTTCTTGTTTAGTTGATGCCGAATGAGCTCTTGCCTATACCTATAGGTAAACTCTGTATTGCGGACTGCTGGGTCATGTGGGTTTATATTGGTGTATACTGGCAGCAGGTTTTCTTTCAAACATGTTTCATTGAATATGACCGCATTAAATACAGAATATGCGGTCATATTCAATGAAACATGTTTGAAAGAAAACCTGCTGCCAGTATACACCAATATAAACCCACATGACCCAGCAGTCCGCAATACAGAGTTTACCTATAGGTATAGGCAAGAGCTCATTCGGCATCAACTAAACAAGAAGAAGGAAGCCCTCCAAACCTTTATAGAGCAGGCGGAGCATCTGTTAAACAAATGGACCCAGTACGACATCCCTATCCAACTCAAACAAACCATCAACAGTGAACTATTTAACCTGAAACAACAACATAAAACTCTTGTAGAAACAAAGACACTCCGTAAGTTAACATCCCTGAACGGTGGACAGCTAAAAATCCCTCGTCCTAAAGATGGCTACTTTAACCTGACTTCTTATGATCTTACCCAGGACCAACGAGACCTCTTAAATCTTGGTCTAAATTGTCAATTCTTATCTAAACCAAAGATGCATCAAAAACGCCTGGAAATCGAAATGCTTCTGGACGATATCCATAAGCTAGAAGACAACAAAAAAGTCATCACCACTGACACACTTCAAGCTGAACTACTTGCAGAAGCAGGGAAAAAACGAGGAACATATTCATCTACAATCTTAACCCCACGACTCAAAGAAGCAGCGAAACAACTAAAAAATCTGAAAGACGTAACAATAAGAAAAGCCGACAAAACAGCAGCATATGTATTGATTCCTACCCATGAATACATGAACAAAATTAGCGACATCCTAAGTGACGACTCCAAATTTCAACGAATCACGAGGAACCCAGTAGAAGACCTTAAGCGGAAAGTAAACAAAACAATTACAGCAATCAACGCAAAGAAAGGTAGTGTGCATTTCAATAAACTTCAAAGCGACTATGGCTTAGGATATGCCTACGGCAATGTTAAGACGCATAAACCAGGTAACCCACTACGCCCTATAATCAGCCAAATACCAACCCCAACTTATCACCTGGCAAAGAAACTCAATGAACTCCTAACTCCATACACTCCAAGTAAGTTTAGTCTACAATCATCAGCAGATTTCCTAGAATTGATCAAATCTACCCAGCCCGATGGAATCATCGCTTCCCTGGACGTTGAATCCCTTTTTACCAACGTCCCAGTCGACACAACCATAGGAATGATACTGGACAGAGTATACAGAGACGAGAGCACCCCCAAATTAGACATACCTGAGCCACACTTGAAAAGTCTTCTCGAAGCATGTACAAAGGAAGCCCCTTTCATCAGTCCACAAGGAGACATGTATTTACAAATAGACGGAGTAGCAATGGGCTCCCCCTTAGGAGTTTTATTTGCTAATTTTTATATGGGAACCATCGAAGATAGGGTCTTCAGTAGCAGACAAAAACCAACTGTATACTGCCGTTATGTAGATGACATATTCGTAATAGTAAAAGACTCAGATGAACTAATTGACCTAAAAAGACACCTAGAGAGAGAGTCAGTACTCCGATTTACACATGAAAATAGTGAAAATAACAGTCTGCCATTCTTGGATGTACTAATAACAAAAACAGGAACCTCTTTAAGCACCAACGTATATACCAAGCCCACCAACATAGGATTATGCCTGAACGGTAGAAGTGAGTGCCCCCAAAGATACAAAGCCAGTGTTCTCAATGCTTATATTCGTCGAGCGCTTACCCACTGCTCTGAATGGAGCAACGTGAGTAGAGAGTTTGAAAGAGTAACTCAGGTATTGGTGAACAACGGATATAGCAACGCGGAAATAAACGCTGCTATAAGAAGACACTTGGACCGTTGGTATAATTCAGAACCTAGAACAGAAACCACAACACCCCCAATAAAATTATATTACAAATCAACCATGCACAGTGAACATATAAAAGAGGAAAGAATAATGAAAGAAATAATCCGTAAAGGAGTAAAAAGCACTACTCCTAACCAAAACATAAACCTGATAATATTCTACAAAACCAAGAAGACTTCCGAACTCCTTATCAAAAACAGCCCGAAGCCGACGGAGAACCCTCTACAGCAGTCAAGCGTTGTATACATGTACACTTGCCCCCACGAAGGATGTAACCTTCAATGTAAGTACATAGGTATGACGTCGACCAAGCTGACGAGGCGTTTGACATGCCATCTTCAATCTGGTGCCCCTAGGAATCACATGAGACAAGCCCATGACATTACTCTAACAAGAGAAATGTTGAACAAGAATACTTGCATAATAGACAAAACCCAAGATTCAAGAAGATTACAAATTCTTGAGGCAATTCACATAAGAATAGAGCGACCTACCATGAACACCCAAATCACGGAACTATTTACTCTACTCACCATGAGAGTAAGGACAAGACAAGAACATATCGATGCCAACACAGAAGACAATGTCCAACATAACAGGCCAATTACACTGGATTAATCTTTGTGTTTAGATAGGAGATGCCTCGTATGGGCCAATAAGCCTTCTGCAGCCCCTATGTTTATCCCTTATGTATCCCCCCATGTTTTCACCTTCATTGTATTATCACCTGACCTAATGCGGGTATAAAATCAACTAGTATTGTAAGATCTGTTCACTTGAGAATGAACCATGGAGGTTCGAAACGTCGTGCAAATTATACAAATAAGTGTAATACACTCTATAGTAAATCACTTCTTTTCTTCACCTTAAAGTACGAAAATGAGTTTTGGAGAACTCCTATTTCAATTAAGCCCTGATGCTAAGAAAATAGTTAGAGGGATAGAAGCCCTAAACCAGAAAATAATAAATACAGAATATGCGGTCATATTCAATGAAACATGTTTCAAAGAAAACCTGCTGCCAGTATACACCAATATATATATATATATATATATATATATATATATATATATATATATATATATATATATATATATATATATATATGTCGTACCTAATAGCCAGAACGCACTTCTCAGCCTACTATTCAAGGCCCGATTTGCCTAATAAGCCAAGTTTTCATGAATTAATGTTTTTTCGTCTACCTAACCTACCTAACCTAACCTAACCTAGCTTTTTTTGGCTACCTAACCTAACCTTACCTATAAATATAGGTTAGGTTAGGTTAGGTAGGGTTGGTTAGGTTCGGTCATATATTTACGTTAATTTTAACAACAATAAAAAAAAATTGACCTCATACATAGAGAAAAGGGTTGCTTTATCATTTCATAAGAAAAAAATTATAGTAAATATATTAATTCAGGAAAACTTGGCTTATTAGGCAAATCGGGCCTTGAATAGTAGGCTGAGAAGTGAGTTCTGGCTACTAGGTACGACATATATATATATATATATATATATATATATATATATATATATATATATGTCGTACCTAGTAGCCAGAACGCACTTCTCAGCCTACTATGCAAGGCCCAATTTGTCTAATAAGCCAAGTTTTCTTGAATTAATTGTTTTTCGACTACCTAACCTACATAACCTAGCCTAACCTAACTTTTTTGGCAACCTAACCTAACCTAACCTATAAAGATAGGTTAGGTTAGCTTAGGTAGGGTTGGTTAGGTTCGGTCATATATCTATGTTTATTTTAACTACAATAAAATAAAATTGACCTCATACATAATGAAATGGGTAGCTTTATCATTTCATAAGAAAAAAATTTGAGAAAATATATTATTTTAGGAAAACTTGGCTTATTAGGCAAATCGGGCCTTGCATAGTAGGCCGAGAAGTGCGTTCTGGCTACTAGGTACGACATATGTATATATATATATATATATATATATATATATATATATATATATATATATATATATATATATATATATATATATATATATATATATATATATATATATATAGGGGGATACCACCTCTGGTGCAATTATAGGGACCCACAGCCTGAGAGAAGGGAACACAGAGCATTCAGGGAAAAACTTGCCATTTAACTCTGAATACGAAAGAGTGTTCGCTTCTCCTACCACCCCTCTTTTTTTTTATTATGGTGTACACTTTATTATGCAAGGTTATACAGTAACATCTGATTTTATACAAAATGAATTTTGTATAATATATATATATATATATATATATATATATATATATATATATATATATATATATATATATATATATATATATATATATATATATATATATAAACTAATATATATATATATATATATATTAGTTTATTTTGATAGCAGTCTTTCTTGTACACATATGTTATTAAATATAACCGAAAAAGTAAGATTAATAATTCTAACACGAATTTTCTCAATATTTCTTTTCACTGTCGGTGGTAATTGAAAAATCAATTCTCCAAAATTCCTTTTTTCTTTTAGTCTGACGCGACACTTGAACGGGTTTCGTAATAACTTATTATATTTTCAAAGACTTTAGTTTACACACACACAACTATAACCTGCAAATACTAAACAAAGTTTTACTATGCTATCATTTAAACAGCTTTTATTTTATATACCCGCATTTGGATGAGGTGATATGTTACAACAGTTTCGAATGAGGTGAACAAAACTTTCAACACAAGATAGAGCAAACTTTCAATACAAGACAGAACACGGTGCATTGGGTATAAATTGGATAAATTAAAGGGACGAATGGAAGTAACTGCAAAGGGCCTATTGGCCCATTTTTCTTGATGCTTCTATATTGGAGCGGAGTCTTGAAGTGGGTAGAATATAGTTGTGCATTAATTGGCTGTTGATTGCTGGTATTGACTTCTTGTTGTGTAGTGCCTCGCAGATGTCAAGCCGTCTGCTATCGCTGTATCTATCGATGATTTATGTGTTGTTTGTTAAAACTTCTCTGGTGATGGTCTGGTTGTGGGAAGAGACTATATGTTCCTTAATGGAGCCCTGTTGCTTATGCATCGTTAATCGCCTGGAAAGAGATGTTGTTGTCTTGCCTGTATACTGAGTTCTTTGAGGCTTACAGTCCCCAAGTGGGCATTTGAAGGCATAGACGACGTTGGTCTCTTTTAAAGCGTTCTGCTTTGTGTCTGGAGAGTTTCTCATGAGTAGGTTGGCCGTTTTTTTGGTTTTATAGTAAATCGTCAATTGTATCTTCTAATTTTTGTCTGTAGGGATAACGTTCCTATTAACAATATCTTTCAGGACCCTTTCCTCCGTTTTATGAGCTGTGGAAAAGAAGTTCCTGTAAAATAGTGTAAAATAGCGGGTAGAACCCACTACCTACCCACTTCAAGACTCCGCACCAATATAGAAGCATCAAGAAATATGGGCCAATAGGCCCTTTGCATTTACTTCCATTCTTCCCCTTTAAATTTACCCAATATTACCCAATTTTTCGTGTTCTGTCTTGTGTTGAAAGTTTGTTTTCACCTCATCCAAAACTGTTGTAACATATCACTTCACCCAAATGCAGGTATATAAAATGAAAAGCCGTTTGAATTATAGCATAGTAAGAACTCTGTTTAGTGTTTGCAGGTTATAGTTGTGTGTGTGTAAATTAAAGTCTTTGAAAAATGTAATAAGTTATTATGAAACGCGTTCAAGTGTCGTGTCAGACTAAAAATAATAATGAATTTTGGAGAATTGATTTTTCAATTACTATCGACAGTGAAAAGAAACATAAGAAATATTGAGAAAATTCGTGTTAGAATTATTAATCTTACTTTTTCGGTCATATTTAATAATATATTTTTACAGGAAAGACTGCTACCAAAATATACTAATATATATATATATATATATATATATATATATACTATTATAACATTTTCATTAAAACATTAATATATGTTAAGGTGACGTGCGGTACGTGGTGGTGGCCATAACCGGAGAGACAGTATCATGGCCAAGGTTCATGACGGAGAGAGAGGCGGTACTGAGTGTGAGCGCCGCCACGCCTCACGCTCCCACCAACGCTTCCCTTAACACTCAAGCTATCGTCTCTACTGCTGAAAATGTCGAGTAAGTTCCAAGCTGTTATTTGGTACATTTTTATAACTCGCCATAAACATAGAACATTTTGATTAGCAGAAGAACTTACTACAATTCCGTAGTGCTTGACTGAAGGTGAAGGAAAGACCTAATTTATGTTCAGGTATATTAAAAACAACATTCTCTTAGTTAACCAACACCCGAAGGTGCTGTATACAGCGTTGTGGCTGTCACAACACTGTACTCACCTAGTTGTGGGGTGGGAGCTTTCGCTCTTTCCTCCCGTCTCTACATCAACTGGTGTACATGTTCCTCAGCCTGAACGGAAAAAAATATTTCTAATGTCTTTGTGGCTCATTTGAGTACTAAAGTTCCACCTGTGTTCCACCCATTTATAATAGATTGCCTTTGTCCACCCTGTCAATTCCTCTAAGAAGTTTGTAGGTGGTGATCATGTCTCCCCTTACTCTTCTGTCTTCCAGGGACGTGAGGTTTAGTTCCCGTAGCCTTTCCTCGTATGTCATACCTCTTAGTTCTTGGACTTGTCTAGTGGCATACCTTTGAATCTTCTCTAACTTTGTATTATGTTTAACTAGGTATGGACTCCAAGCTGGAGTTGCCGACTCCAGGACTGGTCTGACATATGTTGTATACAAGGTTCTGAATGACTTTTTATGCAAGTTTCTAAAGTTATTTCTTATGGTGCCCAATCCAGCATATGCCGCTGATGATATCCTTTTGATATGGCCTTCTGGGGGACAGGTTTGGTGTGATATCAACCCTCAGATATTTCTCTCTCATTGACTCCTGCAGGAATTCCCCTCCCAGATGGTACCTTGTGTTCAGCCTCCTGCTCCCTTCATCTAATTTCATTACTTTACACTTACCTGAATTAAATTTTAGTAACCATTTTCTAGACTATTCCTCCATTTTGTTCAGGTCGTCCTGGACAGACAGAATATTGTATTGTATATACAATATTTACAAATTGTATATTGCATATAGTACCTTGAGAAAGGATGTAAGTTACATCCTAAAATCTGGTTTTGATCTTTCCTTCACCTTGGTTTTTATTAATAATAATTCATTTTAATTGTGTTGTTTGAACAATAATTTGCAATATTATGGTCACAATAAGTCTATATCAATGCAAATTTATTTATTAAAGTAACAAATATATCATATTAAACCATCAACATTGTATCATAATCTTAGTTCGGAACATTTGACTAAATATACTTCAAACATAATCAGAATTATTTTCCATGTGATTATACTCTACCTAAAGTTATTTCTCATTTTCCGAAGAACCAATTTGTTCTTTTATATATAAATAATATGGTTTGAGAGCTGTGCCATTCACTTGCTTCCTTAAGCAAGGTCATGCTGTTCCCAGAGATAAGGCTGTTCAATGTCAAGGAAGGTTAACATTTGGCGCCAGTGTTATAACCTAAGGAAGGTTCATTCATCTATACTCAAAACCCTTCTAGCTCCTTCAAAGAGATTGCCAAGGAGCACTCTGAGGTGAAGCTCTCAGCTCTGCTGGCGCTCGGGGCGGCAGCCGTCCTCTGCCCTGTGACCTCACGCCCTGGGGTGCTGCCCCCATTGGTCAACTCCTTCACGTGACCTGTCCTGACCAATCGCCAGGCGGCTGGCGCCCTCGCCCCTTGGCAGGAACTCGGTCTCCTTGTCGCCATATTGCAATCCTAAAGGGCGTAAACCTCTTTCAAGCCCAAAACGAAAATTGCAAATTTACTCCACATGATAACCTTGACTACTCTTTATATATATCAAAATGCTCCTTGAATTACATTGAATGTACGGAATGTAGAGATACAAAATGATACAAACAAAATTTGGATGCAAAAATTGAACAGTAAGAGGAAATAAAAGGAAGTTTGCTTCCTAGAGACGGTAGATTTCCTCCAACTCCTCCGACGCCGGGCAGGAAGCCGTCTTCCTTCCTCATCTCTTTCTCCCTTCCTCCCATATTTTCCCTTCCTTCCTTCCCTCTTTCTCCCTCTCTCTCTCCCTTCCACAACCTCCAACTTTCCCCTTACCTTATTTTCCCCTTCTCACTCACCTTGGTCCTCCCATCCGTCTTCTCCTATCCCCCCCCCACTCCCCCTCCTCTTGTAACCCCATCTCCCCCCCCCTCCCACTCACGCTTCATTATCCTTGTATGTCCTACAATGTTACCAATAGCATAATAGGATTACAGCAGGGTTTACCATTTCATTATAATAGTAAATGACCGTCACACAGAATGCAATAGTTTACCATTCAAATTTTTTAATACCTATACCTATAATAGCATCTTATTGCTTCGTAATTACAATTATTACTTAACCTATACCTATAATAGCATCTTATTGCTTCGTAATTACAATTATTACTTAACCTATACCTATAATAGGTTAAGTAATAATTGTAATTACGAAGCAATAAGATGCTTATCTTAACATACTAAGAAGGTTAGGTAAGGTCGGTGTTTTCTATGAAGCTTTTCAAGGTAAACTAGTATGTCACATATGCACGTATTTAATAAGTCAATATTGACTATACGAAAGTGCGAGAACGGGTTGCCCAGCTTCCCCACCCCCTATTGTCTCTCTCTCTCTCTTCCCAGGTCCCTCTCTTCAACTTTTTTTCCCTATCACCAATCTCCTTTCCGACCTCTCCTTCCCTCTCTCCCACACCCCCCCCCCCCTCTCCCACCTCATTCCCCCAGTCTCCAATCTCCCTTTTTTTCGCACTTCTCGCCCTTCTCTCATATCTCCTCCCCTCTCTCCACCTGTCTTCCCTTTCTCTCCTTCCCTTTCTTCAAACATCCTCCTCTAGCCCGTGTTGTTCTCTGTATGCCTGTCAGTCTCTCTCTCCTTCTGTCTCTTGCTCATTCTCTCTCTCCTTCTGTCTCTTGCTCATTCTCTCTCTCTCTCTCTCTCTCTCTCTCTCTCTCTCTCTCTCTCTCTCTCTCTCTCTCCCTCTCTCTCTCTCTCTCTCTCTCTCTCTCTTTCTCTCTCTCTCTCTCTCTCTCTCTCTCTCTCTCTCTCTCTCTCTCTCTCTCTCTCTCTCTCTCTCTCTCTCTCTCTCTCTCTCTCTCTCTCTCTCTCTCTCTCTCTCTCTCTCTCTCTCTCTCTCTCTCTCTCTCTCTCTCTCTCTCTCTCTCTCTCTCTCTCTCTCTCTCTCTCTCTCTCTCTCTCTCTCTCTTCTCTCTCTCTCTCTCTCTCTCTCTCTCTCTCTCTCTCTCTCTCTCTCTCTCTCTCTCTCTCTCTCTCTCTCTCTCTCTCTCTCTCTCTCTCTCTCTCTCTCTCTCTCTCTCTCTCTCTCTCTCTCTCTCTCTCTCTCTCTCTTATAACAATTATATATCAAGCCACCATTGGCATGTAGGTTGTGTGCCAGTGGGAGGAGCCTTGTGGTGTGGAATATTACACACTGTAATATACACCTGTTTACTTTGAGACAGGAGCAGGGCTTGTGAGAGCTCTTAAAGCTCTTTGATGATTGTTTGTTTGATGCTAATATTGCGAAAGTATGAATAGCAGCCAATTTATTTTAATTTTCATTAGATCAGTAAATAATGGTATATATAACAAACAAAAACATATGTTTTTTAATTAGCTTTTAATATTTCGCTAGGAGTAGCTAGCAGGCAATGACACAAATTGTTGTGGATGGGTCAGAATGTGATCCCTGGCGCGTTGTTCCATCTGGAGTTTTGACGATCCCGACCAGCCTATGTCTGTCCTGTACCCCAGACACTTCACCCGGCAAAGTTGGATGAGGCCAGACCCCAAGAGTCTGGCCTTCAACTTTGGACAGACAGACCTTCTCTTTTCCTTTAACCTTTTATCGTTTATTGATTTATATTCAATGTGACAGAAAAGGTGATATCGATGATTCAAGCACGAATCATCTCTTTATTTCCTATGTTCTTCACTTGTGACGGAAGTTGAAAATTAACTCGCCGAAGATCATTTCACAGTTTGATATATCTTGATGCTGAGATGCGTTTGAAATATCTTGAAATATCAGTTTAACTAATATATAACATTTCTAATAAATAGTGATGGAATCAACATTTTCACGATTTTTTAAACTTTTTACATTTAAGTGATATTAGTTTTGCAAGCACCGTTTGGTAATGACATTTTGTTTTGTTTGTTACAGATGGCGTCCAGGAGTGTCACGCACGATAGTTCACATAACGTGTCAAGAGTGTAGGGAAGGAGAGACTATAGTGGAGGCCCTCAAGGCTCACGACGTGACCTACCATCTCATCACCAAGCTCAACATCATCATGGCAGCACCCAGTGAGAAAGAGTCACTAGACATGGCTCACAAGGTGTATGGATTCGATGAGAGACTTGTGTTTCTCACAGGAGGTAATACTGATAAGCACTATCTCGCCTGTGTACAAGATAGGGGTTCCCATAATTTTCCCTCGTCGGCTCCAATAATGTTCCCATAAGATTGATGACTAAATACACAAAAGGCTTTTGTAATTTGTAATATAGGCCCCTGGTGGTATATTTTAGAACCGTTTTGCACCTTTTTTATGGTGGATAAGTCCTCGAGCAATATCTCACAAACCATTAAGCATTACCATACTCTTTATAAATTTTAGATCTTTCAAATGTGCTCATCTTTACAGTCTTGAAATTGTGTTGTTATTTTTTTTTTTGCGCACACACACACACACACACACACACACACACACACACACACACACACACACACACACACACACACACACACACACACACACACACACACACACACACAGTCCCTAGAACTAAGTCTAGTTCTGACTAGTCCTGACTAGAACTGACTAGTCCCAGAACTAAGAGGCATGAGTTACGAGGAAAGGCTGCGGGAAATGCATCTTACGACACTGGAAGACAGAAGAGTAAGGGGAGACATGATCACAACCTACAAAATCCTCAGAGGAATCGACCGGGTAAACAAGGATAAACTATTCAACACTGGTGGGACGCGAACAAGGGGACACAGGTGGAAACTGAGTACCCACATGAGCCACAGAGACGTTAGAAGGAACTTTTTCAGTGTCAGAGTAGTTAACGGATGGAATGCACTAGGCAGTGATGTGGTGGAGGCTGACTCCATACACAGTTTTAAATGTAGATTTGATAGAGCCCAGTAGGCTCAGGAATCTGTACACCAGTTGATTGACAGTTGAGAGGCGGGACCAAAGAGCCAAACCTCAACCCCCGCAAGCACAAATAGGTGAGTACAAATAGGTGAGTACACAGTGTGTGTGTGTGAGCCTTAAGAGGTCAAGAGGCACCTATTGGAGCTGGATGTGAGAAAAGCTGTTGGGCCAGACGGAATCTCACCATGGGTATTGAAAGAGCGTGCAGTAGCACTTTGTTTGCCACTCTCCATAGTGTATAGTAGGTCACTGGAAACAGGAGACCTACCAGAAACATTGAAGACGGCTAATGTAGTCCCAATATACAAAAAGGGTGACAGACAAGAGGCACTGAACCCCCAAGTTAAGGCCAGTGTCCTTAACTTGTATATCATGCAAGGTGATGGAGAAGATTGTGAGAAAAAACTAGTAACACATCTGGAGAGAAGTGACTTCGTGACAACCCATCAACATGGGTTCAGGGAGGGTAAATCTTGCCTTACAGGCTTAATAGAATTCTACGATCAGGTGACAAAGATTAAGCAAGAAAGAGAAGGATGGGCGGACTGCATTTTTTGGACTGTCGGAAAGCCTTTGATACAGTACCCAATAAAAGGTTGATGCATAAGCTGGAGAGACAGGCAGGAGTAACTGGTAGGGCGCGCCAGTGGATAAGGGAATACCTAAGCAATAGGAAGCAGAGAGTTACAGTGAGGGGTGAGACCTCAGATTGGCGTGAAGACACCAGTGGAGTCCCACAGGGCTCTGTACTCGGACCAATCCTGTTTCTGATATACGTAAATGATCTCCCGGAGGGTATAGATTCATTTCTCTCAATGTTTGTTGACGATGCCAAGATTATGAGAAGCATTAAAACAGAGGAGGACAGCTTGAGGCTTCAAGAAGACCTGCACAAGCTGCAGGAATGGTCGAACAAGGGGTTGTTAGAGTTTAACCCCAGCAAATGTAATGTAATGAAGATAGGTGTAGGGAGCAGGGGACCAGATACAAGATATCATTTGGGATATGAAATAATTCAAGAGTCAGAGAGAGAGAGAGAGAGAGAGACCTGGGATTGATATCACGCCAGACCTGTCCCCTGAAGCTCATATCAAGAGGATAACATCAGTGGCATATGCCAGGTTGGCTAACATAAGAACAGCCTTTAGAAACCTGTGTAAGGAATCTGTCCCCTGAAGCTCATATCAGGAGGATAACATCAGCGGCATATGCCAGGTTGGCTAACATTAGAATGGCCTTTAGAAACCTGTGTAAGGAATCTTTCAGAACATTATATACCACATATGTCAGACCAATCCTGGAGTATGCGACTCCAGCATGGAGTTCATATCTAGTCAAGCATAAGACTAAACTGGAAAAGGTTCAAAGGTTTGCCACCAGACTAGTACCCGAAATGAGGGGGTATGAGCTACGAGGAGAGACTACGGGAATTAAACCTTTCGTCACTGGGAAACAGAAGAGTTAGAGGGGACATGATCACCACATTCAAGATTCTCAGAGGAATTCATAGGGTAGATAAGGACAGACTATTTAACACAAGGGGCACACGCACTTGGGGACACTGGTGGATATTGAGTGCCCAAATGAGCCATAGAGACGTTAGAAAGAATTTTTTTAGTGTCAGAGTGGTTGACAAATGGAATGCATTAGAAAGTGATGTGGTGGAGGCTGACTCTATACACAGCTTTAAGTGTAGATATGATAGAGCCCAGCAGGCTCAGGAATCTGTATACCAGTTGATTGACAGTTGAGAGGCGGGACCAAAGAGCCAGAGCTCAACCCCCGCAAGCACAATTAGGTGAGTACACACACAGCGCACAATGGCAAGGATCTTTAATGAATCACTTATGTCGGGAGAATTACTTTATTGCTGGAAGAGGGCAAATGTTGCGCCGATTTTCAAGAAAGGTGATAGGGAGGAGGCACTTAACTATAGACCTGTATCACTGACAAGCATCCCCTGTAAAATACTTGAGAGAATAATTAGGCTACGACTAGTTGCACACCTGGAGAACATTAGGTTTGTGAACAAACATCAACATGGGTTCTGGAAAGGAAAATCTTGCCTAACAAACCTTTTAGAATTTTATAATAAAATAACGAGGATAAGACAGGACAGAGATGGTTGGGCAGACTGCATATTTCTGGACTGCCAAAAAGCCTTTGATACTGTACCGCACATGAGACTGCTGTTCAAACTCGAGAGGCAGGCGGGGGTGGGGGGGAAAGGCCCTAGCATGGATAAGGAACTACCTATCAGGAAGGAACCAAAGAGTTACAATAAGGGGCGAGAAGTCGGACTGGCGAACAGTAACGAGTGGAGTACCTCAAGGATCGGTGCTGGGACCAATTCTATTTCTAATATATCTGTTAACGACATGTTTACAGGAGTAGAGTCCTACATGTCAATGTTTGCGGATCACGCCAAGTTGATGAGAAGAGTTGTGACAGATGAGGATTGTAGGATCCTCCAAGAGGACTTGAACAGGTTGCAGAGATGGTTAGAGAAATGTCTACTGGAGTTCAACACAAGCAAATGTAAAGTTATGGAAATGGTACTAGGAGATTGGAGACCAAAGGGACAGTACACAAAGAAAGGGAACTGCCTACCTGTGACGACGCGAGAAAGAGACCTGGGCGTGGACGTAACACCTAATCTATCTCCTGAGGCACATGTAAATTGGATAACGACAGCAGCGTACTCTAAACTGGCAAAAGTTAGAACATCATTCAGAAACCTAAGTAAGGAGGCATTTAAGGCGCTATACACTGCCTACGTGAGGCCAGTCTTCGAGTATTCCGCCTCATCATGGAGTCCCCATCTGAAGAAGCACATAAGGAAACTGGAAAAGGTTCAGAAGTTTGCAACGAGACTCGTCCCAGAGCTACGAGGGATGGGGTATGAGGAGCGCCTGAAGGAACTGTGCCTTACGACACTAGAATGAAGAAGCAAGAGGGGGGATATGATAGGAACGTATAAAATACTCAGGGGGATTGGCAGAGTGGACCTAGACGAAATGTTCACACGGAATAGTAACAGAACGAGGGGACATGGATGGAGGCTGGAAACTCAGTTGAATCATAGAGATGTTAGGAAGTTTTCTTTTAGCGTGAAAGTAGTGGAAAAATGGAATGCACTTGGGGAACAGGTTGTGGAAGCAAACTCTATTCATAATTTTAAAATTAGGTATGATAGGGAAATGGGACAGGAGTCATTGCTGTAAACAGCCGATGGCTGGAAAGGCGGGATTTAAGAGCTAATGCTCGATCCTGCAAGCACAAATAGGTGAGTACAAATAGGTGAGCACACACACACACACACACACACACACACACACACACACACACACACACACATACACACACACACACACACACACACACACACACACACACACACACACACACACACACACACACACACACAATCGCGGCTGGAACAAATTCAGAGGAAGGGGTGGAACAGGAAGCCGGGATGAAGGGAGTATTCTAGCAAATGTGGGATGAATTCAGTGAAGGACTGAGGGTAATGAGGGAGACAGTTGCCAACCTGCAGGATGAACTAAGGGCAGCAAAGGAGGAGATAAGATGCCTGAAGGAGACTCCTCTGCAATACCAAACACAAACCGTGCCTCAGGGAGATGGGAATGCTACTGTGGAGGAGACCTCCACACCTCAGCTCTCATTTGCTACAAGGCTTAAAAAGAGCCCTGAAGCTAGGTCTGCAGTTAGGGAAGTTGCCATGGAAGTGGCTTCCTCTCAGGAAGCAGCTAGATGTATTAGCCGGCTGATAGAGAGAAAAAGAGCAGTAGTAGTAGTAGCAGGCATTAAAGAGCAAACAGGGGTCAGCCCAAAGGAGCGGAGAGACAAGGACAAAAGCATAGTTACCGAGATCCTTAAAAAGGTAAGGATGGAGGGAAATGAACAAAATGTTAAAAAGGTTTTCAGGCTTGGAAAGTACAACAAGGACAGAGACTGGATGATATAGGTGGTATTCAGGAGCGAAATCACGAAAGAGGAACTGTTAGCAAGGAAGAGCGGTCTAGCAAATGTAGAAAAGTTCAAAAAAGTATTCCTGCAGAGGGATATGACAAGGGAAGAGAGAAAGCAGGCAGCAGACGTGAGGAAGGAGCACAGGGAGAGAGAAAGGAATCGAGGAGCCACAACCCTGAACCCTACAATCCCAGAGGGGAGTGGGGAACCCTCCTCAAACAGTGCAACAGCCACAGGGAGTGGGGCACCACCCCCACATTCTACCCAACAGACACCCTACCTGCCCCATCCCCTGTCAGCCCCCCCACTAAGTACCCCCCTAAGGCACCCTACCCCCAACCACCCCTCCTCCCACTCACCCCTCCCCCCAGGACATCCCTTCTCCCCCATCCCCCAAGCCCTCCCTTCTCCCACATGCCCTCCCGTCTCTCCCACCCCCAAGCCCTCCGTTCTCCCCCGCCCCTCTAAGCCCCCCACTCTCCCCCACCCCACCTAAGTCTTCCCCTCTCCATCACTCCCCTAAACCCTTCCCTCTTCCTCACCCACCTCAGCCTTCCCTCTCCCCCCATGCCCTCCAAGCCCTCCCCACTTTTCTGCCCCCCCCCAAGCCTCTTCTCCCCCATGTTCCCCCAACCCTCCCCCTCTTACCCTCCCCCTCTCACCCACCCCCTTACTCTCCCCCCCTCTCACCCACCCCCCTTACCCTCCCCCTCCACTCCTACCCCCCCCCCCCCCCATGCCCTTCCTCCTCCACCAGTCTCCCCGTACCAGATCCTTCCAGCTCCCGCTCACCCCAGATCCCACAGTTCCCCCCCCCCCCAGAGGAGAAGCAGAAAAGAGTCAGTTTCAGGGTAATGTACTCAAACATAAATGGGATCATAAGCAAGGCAAGTGAACTAAGGGAAAGGGCACAAGAAGTGAACCCAGATGTAATCGGACTCACTGAAACAAAACTCTCTGGAAATATAACGAATGTCATTTTGATTCCAGAGAGTTATTTTTTTATTATTATTATTATAATAAAAAGTGTTATTTAGAGAGAGCTATTTATTTTTTAGTTATTTATTTTTAGAGTTTTTTAGAGTTATTTATTTATTTATTTTTCCTTATTACTGTGTACTCCTGTACACAGTAATAAGGAAAGAGAGGGAAGGTAGGGGAGGAGGTGGAGTGGCCCTACTCATGCGAAAGGAATGGAGTGTTAAGGAGATGGCTATACCGGTCTGTGAGGGGTTTCAAAGACTACATAGCAGGCACCATGACAATGGGAGGACCAAGAATAGTAGTAGCAGTAATATACCCAGTCAAGAGTATGAAAACAACAACATGGCAGTTAACACTATAAATGAGAGGGCAGCCTCTGCTGCCTGTAGAAATAGATCCCACCTGCTCATCATGGGGGACTTCAATCACGGAAGGATTGACTGGGAGAACAAGGAACCGCATTGAGGCGAGGATACATGGAGAGCCAAACTATTGGAGGTGGTGACTAGAAACTTTTTAACCCAGCATGTCGGAGAACCCACAAGGATGAGAGGAAATGACAAACCAGCGAGACTCGACCTAGTCTTCACTCTGAACGACTCTGACATAAGAGAAATCGGTTTTGATGCCCCAGTAGGAATGAGGGACTACAGTGTACTGGTGTTTGAGTACTTGATTGAAGAAGGGTTATTGAACTCGAGGAGGGATACCGAAACAAAAGGTTAGCATACCGAAAGGGAAACTATGAGGAGATAAGAAAATTCCTAACAGATATAGCATGGGAAACAGAGCTCAGGGGAAAGACGGCCCAAGACATGATGGACTACATCACGCAGAAGTGCAAGGACGCAGCAAACAAGTTTGTCCCAGTCCAAAACGAAAACAGTGAAATGAAGATGAGAAACCCGTGGTTTAATCATAGATGTAGGCTAGCTAAGCAGCAAAGTAAAAGGGCATGGAGAAACTATAGGAATAACAGGACACTTGAGAGCAGAGAAAGATATCAGAATGCCAGGAATGAATATGTCAGGATGAGAAGAGAGGCAGAAAGACAATACGAAAATGACATCGCAAGCAAGGCAAAGACTCAGCCTAAATTGCTGCATAGCCACATCAGGAGAAAAACAATAGTAAAGGAACAGGTTATGAAATTAGGAATAAGGGAAGAAGGATTCACTACAAACGACAAGGAAGTCTGTGAGGAACTGAATAAGAAATTCCAGGAGGTCTTCACCTTAGAGCAAGGAGAAATCCCAGAGAAAAGAGAGGGAATAGCTAACCAGGAACCACTGGAAGAGTTTGAGATTGCCAGCGGGGAAGTAAGGAAGTGTTTATTAGAGTTGGATGTGACAAAGGCTATAGGCCCAGATGGAATCTCCCCTTGAATACTAAAGGAAGGAGCATAAGAACTGTGCCTGCCACTCTCCATAGTTTACAACAAATCACTGCCAGAAATTTGGAAAGCGGCTAACGTAGTCCCGATATACAAGAAAGGGGATAGACAGGAGGCACTGAACTACAGGTCAGTGTCCCTAACCTGCATACCATGTAAGCTGATGGAGAAGATTGTGCAAAGAAAGCTAGTGGAATATCTGCCGCGAAAGAACTTTGTAACACAGCATCAACATGGGTTCAGGGATGGCAGGTCCTGCTTCACAGGGTTACTTGAATTCTACGACCAGACAACAAAAATCAAGCAAGAAAGAGAAGGGTGGGCAGACTGCAAGTGGAAAAAATGCTCAAGGAGCTAAATAAGAACAAAGCAGTTGGTCCAGATGGAGTTTCACCATGGGTTCTGAGAGAATGTGCACCTGAGCTCAGCATTCCACTTCAACTGATTTTTCAGGCATCCCTGTTTACAGGAGTTGTAGCTGATGTGTGAAAAAGGCTAACATAGTTCCAATCTACAAAAGTGGAAGCGGGGAAGACCCCCTTAATTATAGACCGGTATCATTGACAAGTGTAATAGTCAAAACGTTGGAAAAATAATTAAAACTAAATGGGTAGAACACCTGGAGAGAAATGATATAATATCAGACAGACAGTATGGTCTTCGATCTGGAAGATCCTGTGTATCGAATTTACTCAGTTTCTATGATCGAGCCACAGAGATATTACAGGAAAGAGATGGTTGGGTTGACTGCATCTATTTGGACCTAAAAAAGGCTTTCGACAGAGTTCCACATAAGAGGTTGTTCTGGAAACTGGAAAATATTGGAGGGGTGACAGGTAAGCTTCTAACATGGATGAAAAATTTTCTGACTGATAGAAAAATGAGGGCAGTGATCAGAGGCAATGTATCGGACTGGAGAAATGTCACAAGTGGAGTACCACAGGGTTCAGTTCTTGCACCAGTGATGTTTATTGTCTACATAAATGATCTACCAGTTGGTATACAGAATTATATGAACATGTTTGCTGATGATGCTAAGATAATAGGAAGGATAAGAAACTTAAATGATTGTCATGCCCTGTCATGGTACATTGGGGGTTAAAGGAGAACATAGAAATGAAGTTAATTTTACATTCTTATAAAGCTACTAGCACGCATAGCGTTTCGGTCAAGTCCTTAAACTAACAGATAAAAATAAGTAGATAAATTACAATAAAATTGACAAAAAAGGTTTACAGGAACTTCGTAAGAAATTTTGACACAAAAACAAAGATTAGAACAATACACAATAATAACAATACACTATAATATACAAGGATTACTAGGTACATTAGGATAATATTTCAGGATTATACATTGGTTCACTGTAGCACAATTTGAGGATCATTTCAAAGATTAATGCAGTATAATATGCAATCAAAATAACAACCATGATATCAGAGGATATCTAAGATTACAATGGTAAAGTAATATGCTTAGGTGCAAATAATAGGGGATTGGGTAGCACCAGCTACAGTGTGAGGTGAAGCACTAGGTAGGAAGCTATGATGAAATTAGGTTCTTTTTTGGTTTTATTTTTTAATAAGGCAACAGTTTGACAGTGTTTCAATTCATTAGGGAGTGAGTTCCACAGACTAAGTCCCTTTATTTGCATAGTGTTTACACAGATTAAGTTTGACTCTGGGGATATCAAAGAGATAATAATGTCTGGTGTGGTGGGCATGTGTTCTATTACATCTGTCCAGGAAGAGTTTCAGAACAGGGTTTGCACTTAAGAAAAGGGTTTTATTAATGTAAGTGACACAAGAGAATGTATGGAATGAATTTATGTTTAGCATGTTTAGGGATTTGAACAAGGGAGCTGTGTGTTGTCTGAAAGCAGAATTTGATATTATTCTGATAGCAGATTTTTGCTGGATGATGATGGGCTTGAGGTAGTTTGCAGAGGTTGAACCCCAAGCACAGATATTCTAAGTAAGAAAGGGATAGATAAGAGCATAATAGAGTGAGAGGAGAGCAGAGTAGGGTACATAATATCTGATCTTTGAGAGTATACCGTTTTAGAAACCTTTTTAGTTATGTGTTTTATGTGGGTGCTGAAGTTGAGTCTCTCGTCTAAGTATAAGCCAAGGAACTTTCCACCATTTATATTGTTAATATACATTGACAGACATTGTCTGTCTGAAACTGAATTGCATTTGTTGATTTGTTTCCAAATAAGATGTAGTAGGTCTTTTCTATGTTTAGTGTGAGTTTGTTGGTTGACATCCATAAGTGGACTTTTTTTAATTAATTCATTGTTTACAACATTATTTAATATGAGTGGGTTGGCCTCAGAGCACATTTAAATGAAATGGTGATCATATAGTGTAAGTATAATTATATGAAGAGTGAGTGGTATATAGTATATCTCTGGATATTATATATTCGCTGTTCTCAACACAAACATAACATTAAAATGTTAAATAATATTTTAACGCAATTTAAATTTCGAAAAAAAAAATAGATTTTAATTTCTCAAATTTGATGTCAATAATGTTCTATATTAGTGTACTTCTCTCTTTTTTCTTTCAGACTTTAAGAAGTTCAAAGGCAACGAGAAGATGCGGCTGGTGTTACAGGAGCCGACCGACGTGTGTGTGAAGGCCGCCCAGGCCTCAGGTGGCGCTGTCTTCAACCTTCACAGATGGAATGTGAAAAAAGCCGTAAGTTGTTCATAATTTTGCGTTAGTGCTCCCTATAATATATTAATCTACCGGAATTTATCCGAGGGACACCAACTCGAGGGGGTCTCGATAGGGACAGGAAGCTGGCGGCTTGTCAAGCGGTCCCCCTCAATATCCCTGAAGATTTTTCCCCGGCTCCATTTCAACTGAAGTATTGTTTTCATCTGGCATTTAAGGCTCCTGTGGGTAAGTGCGTCCATGGGTTTATTGCCCCACTACGGAGGGTCCGTCTGCACTTGGGCGGGATGGTAGAGCGACGGCCTCGCTTCATGCAAGTCGGCGTTCAATACTCGATTGTCCAAGTGGTTGGGCACTATTCCTTCCGTCTGTCCCCTCACAAATCCTTATCCTGACCCCTTCTAAGTACTATATAGTGGTAATTTCTCCTGATAATTCCCTCTTCCAATCTCTAACTTCCTCTTGTCAACTCTCCTCTCCCTCTCTCCTTCCCTCTCCCTCTCTCCTTCCCTCTCCCTCTCTCCTTCCCTCTCCTTCCCTCTCCCTCTCCCTCTCTCCTTCCCTCTCCCTCTCTCCTTCCCTCTCCCTCTCTCCTTCCCCTCTCCCTCTCTCCTTCCCTCTCCCTCTCTCCTTCCCTCTCCCTCTCCCTCTCCCTCTCTCATTCCCGATCCTTCCCTCTCCCTCTCTCCTTCCCTCTCCCTCTCTCCTTCCCTCTCCACCTTTCCCCCAACTACTTTCTCTCCATCCCCTCTCATCCCTTAGACGAGACCCCTGATTTTTTTTTTTTGCCCCGAGGGGCGAGTTTACTTGGCAGTGCCACTCATCCTGTGAGTGGACACACACAGCCATAGTGACAGTATTGGGCAGTGCCACTCATCCTGTGAGTGGACACACACAGCCATAGTGACAGTATTGGGCAGCGCCACTCATCCTGTGAGTGGACACACCGCCATAGTGACAGTATTGGGCAGCACCACTCATCCTGTGAGTGGACACACCGCCATAGTGACAGTATTGGGCAGCACCACTCATCCTGTGAGTGGACACACACCGCCATAGTGACAGTATTGGGCAGCGTCACTCATCCTGTGAGTGGACACACCGCCATAGTGACAGTATTGGGCAGCACCACTCATCCTGTGAGTGGACACACCGCCATAGTGACAGTATTGGGCAGCACCACTCATCCTGTGAGTGGACACACACCGCCATAGTGACAGTATTGGGCAGCGTCACTCATTCTGTGAGTGGACACACCGCCATAGTGACAGTATTGGGCAGCGCCACACATCCTGTGAGTGGACACACCGCCATAGTGACAGTATTGGGCAGCGCCACTTATCCTGAGAGTGGACACACACAGCCATAGTGACAGTATTGGGCAGCGCCACTCATCTTGTGAGTGGACACACCACCACAATGACAGTAGTGGGCAGTGTCACTCATGCTGTGAGTGGACTCACCGCCATAGTAACAGTATTGGGCAGCGCCACTCATCCTGTGAGTGAATACACTGCCATAGTGATAGTATTGAGCAGCGTCACTCATCCTGTGAAAGGACACATCGCCATACCTTGAGGTTACCTTGAAGTGTTCCAGGGCTTAGCGTCCCTGCGGCCCGGTCGTCGACCAGGCCTCCTCGTTGCTGGACTGGTCAACCAGGCTGCTGGACGCGGCTGCTCGCAGCTTGACGTGTGAGTCACAGCCCGGTTGATCAGATATCCTTTGGAGGTGCTATTCGAGTTCTCTGTTGAACATTGTGAGGGGTCGGCCAGTTATGCCCCTTATGTAGTGGAAGCGTGTTGAACAGTCTCGGACCTCTGATGTTGATTGAGTTCTCTTTCAGAGTACCTATTGCACCTCTGCTTTTCTACCGGGGTATACTGCACATTCTGCCACGCCTTCTGGTCTCATGTTCGATCATAATGATCGTTCATCGCTGATCTTATGTCACTGCCATAGTGACAGTATTTTGCAGCGTCACTCATCCTGTGAGTGGACACACCGCCAAAGTGACAGTATTGGGCAACGTCACTCATTCGGTGAGTGAACACACTGCCATAGTGATAGTATTGAGCAGTGCCACTCGTCTTGTGAGTGGAGAAACCTCCATAGCAGCATGTGCTACACCCTCTATAGGAAGAAAACCCGCTGGGTAGGTGCAAAATTGGGGAATCTTTTTAAGAACAGTATCTATATTGGTCAAATTGTTTTTTTACAAAACTCAAAGAATGTGGGGTTTATTATTCTACACATATTTCTAATTTCTCTTAGATAGACACAATCTCTCAGGTAGTGGTCAAGGCAGAGTCTATCACTCTCACCAGAGACTGTGCAGCACCACGCTCACCTGTTAGTTCCATCCCGAATCTTCACGGGTATTCATATCCAAGACAAGTTCTCGCTATTACTACTTCTCTCCTGCGGCCACCTCCCCTTCGTTCATAATTATTGTGAATACCAGCTGCAACCGCATTGTACCAGCGAACTGATTCACTGATTTATCCGTCTGTCTTCCCTTCCTCAATTTATCACGGTGATGTTGCCTGATAATACCTGTAATTTGTAGAAGAGTCTTGGGTATGAAGTATTCAAAATGGTCTCCTTCAGCGCCCTCAGCAGCCAGCACATCTGCTCGTTCATTTCTACAGGTTCCAGTTTGAGAGGGGATCCACAGGAACTTGATCACCCCTTCCCTGATTGGTTAGTACTTTCACAGCTTTCTTGATTTCAGCGACTTGTTTTTCAGCCTTTTTTGTCTAAGACTTTGTACTGCTGCTTTTGAATAGGTGCAGATGATTGCACCGTTAGTGTTTCTTTCAAGGAATCTTAATGTCATAACAATGGCAGTTAGCTCTGCTTACGTTGAAGTGGCATGGTTCTCAATACGTGGTTTTTCTTCATTTCCGTTTTCAGAGGCATTATCTCAAATATTATATTACTGTGAATGGCCCTCCATCCATGACATTAGAAGTTGATAAACAATCAGGCCAGAATTGATGTAATTCATTTCCAGCCTCTTTATAAATTTCCTCGGGATACTTATGCCTCATTATTGTTTATCATGTTGGACTTTTTCGTCATCTGGTTTATAATAATCTTACATGGGTCTCCCAGGGAGGGGGGGTAACCTCTCTACAGGCATAAGCTCACGGGCTTCCTCAAGCAGGTGAAGGTCTTCCAGGTAGCAGACTGATTGGTGATGCCTTTTTGTTTTTCTTGTTTCTTCCTGTAAGTAGCACAGAACTCAGTTTTTTCAGACCAATATAATTGTAATGGGGGTCTCTGGCAATCTTAATTGCAAGCTTAGCATTCCCTAATTCTATTTTTTAATACTGGGAAGAGACAGCTCTTCTCGTAGATTCCATGTTTTGAAAGTGTTTGAGACTCCGAGAATGATTGTCATAGCTTCATTTTGTATCCTTTCAAGTCTTTTCATTTCGCTTTTGAAGTAAGTGCACAAGACTGGTGCGGCATAGTCCATGACGGAGCGCACATAGATTGTGTACATCATTTTAAGCACGGCAATAGAAGCCCCCATTCCCATTCCAGGTCATGGCTTTCAGGGCCCTGAGCTCCTCTTTCTTTCTCTTGTTAGAGCCATCAATGATTTCAAGGTGCTGATAGTGGTTAACCTACTCAAGTGTTTCACCATTAATTTGCTGTTCGTTTTCTCCCCGCTTGTGATGAGAGTGTGTTTATGTGTTGTTTGTGGAGACAACTTCTCAGCGTCACCTTGGCGACGGGAAGCGACAGTCATCGGTGATAAGCCTACCACTCAATTGGCGTTGAGTGAGGCACGAGGGGTTGTTTTACAGCGTTGTGGTTCAAACAGACGCTACGACGGACTGTTCACACAACAGCCCGTCCTCCAAACAAGGACCCAAAAGTGATTCCATGCACCCGCTAAACCCCGTTTATGAATGAAAAACGGTTTACACACGACTCACAACTGCTGACGTTCGAACATATCCTGAACAAGTGCTTCACTGACGAATTTTGTTCGAATCACAACGCTATAAATGCTTCACCCACGTACTACAAATACAAATAATCGCCAACAGAACCTAAACACCTGACCTAACCTATCCTATGCCTATATATACACAATATGCCCATATATTATAATATTAATTTATACTTGAGAAAATTCCCGTTTTGAATGAACAGCATGTTAAAATTTATGAATGCGTCTGTGGGGTCGACCGCTGAATGTAATGGACTTGAGTCGAGGACGGGTTGCAACTGATTTCGTTTGAACACTTCGGGAACAAGTGCTTCACTGAGGAATTTTGATCGAACCACAACGCTGTAAATGCTTCACCCACGTACTACAAATACGTGTAGTACACATTTGTCCTACAGGTATATAGTATTCACCCACGTACTACAAAAATAATCGCGAACCTAAACATCTAACCTAACCTAAACTATGACTATATATTTATATATGTACAATATGCTAACATATTATAATATTAATTTATATTTGAAAAAATTCCCATTTACGAGTTGCACACAACTCGTCCTCAGACCAAGTTCATTCCATCCAGCGGTCGACCCCAAAAACCCATTCATCAATTTTAACCTGCTGTCAATTCGCAACAGGAATTTTCTCAAATATTGTGCATATATAGGCATTGGCTAAGTTAGGTGTTTTGGTTCTGTTGGCGATTATTTGTATTTGTAGTACGTGGGTGAAGCATTTACACAACCCGTCCTCGACTCAAGTCCATTACATCCAGCGATCGACCCCACAGACGCATTCATAAATTTTAATATACTGTTCATTCAAAACGGGAATTTTCTCAAGTATAAATTAATATTATAATATATTAGCATATTGTGCATATATAGGCATAGGTTAGGTTAGGTTAGGTGTTTAGGTTCTGTTGGCGATTATTTGTATTTGTAGTACGTGGGTGAAGCATTTATAGCGTTGTGATTCGAACAAAATTCGTCAGTGAAGCACTTGTTCAGGATATGTTCGAACGTCAGCAGTTGTGAGTCGTGTGTAAACCGCTTTTCATTCATAAACAGGGGGTTTGGCGGGTGCATGGAATCACTTTTGAATCTTTGTTTGGAGGACGGGCTGATGACTCACAACTGATGACGTCCGAACACTTCCGGAACAAGTGCTTCGCTGACGACTTTTGTTCGAATCACAATTCTATAAATGCTTCACCCACATATTTCAAATACAAATAATTACCAACAGAACCTAAACACCTAACCTAACCTCACCTATGCCAAACTATATATAATTTTTTTATGTATCAGAATATTAATTTATATATGAGAACAAACCAATTTTTAATTCACTTTATGATAAAATTGATGAATGCGTCTGGGGCGGACGGACGCTGCTTTAAACAGCCTGGTGAGAACGGGTTGTAGTTTTTCAACTTCCCTCGAAAGTGAAGAAAAACATAAGATATAGTTGAGAAGATTTGTGTTAGAATAATTAATCTTACCCTTTCAATGAGCCGAGAGATTTTCTTTATTTTCAATAAAATGATTTCAATTAGTTTATTTGAATTATTATTATTATATTATATTAAGAATACAAATTAATGTCTTAGTTGTGTTAGTTTAGATTACGTTAAGATAGGTTTGGTTAGGATAGGTAGGGTTGATTAGGTTTGGTCATATATCTACGTTAGTTTTAACTCAAAATAAACAAAATGAACTCATCCATAATGAAATGGATAGCTTTATCATTTCATAAGAAAAAAAATAGAAAAATATATAAATTCAGGAAAACTTGGCTTATTAGGCAAAATGGGTCTTGCATAGTAGGCTGAGTACTGCGTTCTGGCTACAAGGTACAACATATATATATATATATATATATATATATATATATATATATATATATATATATATATATATATATATATATATATATATATATATATGACGGCATATTCTGTATTTACTATCTTCTGATTTAGGGCTTCTATCCCTCTAACTATTTTTGTGCGCGTATAAAATCAACCAAACCTGAAAGTTCTTTTCACTTGAGAATGAACCATGGAGGTTCGAAACGTTGTGCAAATTGTATAAATAAGTGTAATACATTCTATAGTAATTCACTTCTTTTATTCAGCTTGAAATTACGAAAATGAGTTTTGGAGACCTCCTATTTCAGCTAAGCCCTGATGCTAAGAAAATAGTTAGAGGGATAGAAGCCCTAAATCAGAAGATAGTAAATACAGAATATGCGGTCATATTCAATGAGACATGTTTGAAAGAAAACCTGCTGCCAGTATACACCAATATATATATATTATTAAATATGACTGAAAAAGTAAGATTAATAATTCTAACACGAATTTTCTCGATCTTTCTTATGTTTCTTTTCACTGTTGATGGTAATTGAAAAATCAATTCTCCACAATTCATTTTTATTTCTAGTCTGACGCGACACTTGAACGCGTTTCGTAATAACTTATTACATTTTCAAAGACTTTTAGTTTACACACACACAACTATTACCTGCAAACACTAAACAGAGTTCTTACTTATGCTATGATTTAAACAGCTTTCATTTTTCATTTTATACCCGCATTTTGGGTGAGGTGATATGTTACAACAGTTTTGGATGAGGTGAACAAAACTTTCAACACAGGATAGAACACAAAACAATGAGTATTGAAGGTAAGAATGGAAGTAATTGCAGAGGGCCTATTGGCCCATATTTCTTGATGCATCTATATTGGAGCGGAGTCTTGAAGTGGGTAGAATATTGTTGTGCATTAATTGGCTGTTGATTGCTGGTGTTGACTTCTTGACTGCTACCAAAATATACTAATATTAAAACGCACGACCCAGCAGCAAGGAATCAAGCCTTCACGATAAAATATCGCCAAGATCTGATTCGTAATCAGATATTCAAGGCAGAAAATGAAATCAAAGACAACAAAACGCAACTACTTCATGCCACAAACGAATGGAGAAACAACAACATCGACGAAAGTCTCCGTACTCGCATCGAGCAACACCTCGACATCCTCACAGATCGACATCACCTCAGCACCTAAACCAGGATAATCAAGAAACTAACAACGTTATATGGAGGACCTATGGCAATTCCACGACCAAGTGACGGCTTCCTGAACCTTGCAGGAATCAACCTCACTGAGGACCAAGTCACCTAAATCTGGGTATAAACTGTCACGTTATGTCCAGACCAAGTGAGATGGCCCGGAAAATGGAGTTGGAGATCCTGTTGGACGACATATTCGACCTCGAGACACAAAAGAAGGTCACCACCAAAGACACCTTACAAGCAGAACTTATTGCGGAAGGAGGAAAGAATTGAGGCAACTACAGAAGCACCATACTGTCCCCCGAGCTCAAAGCGGCAGCTAAGAGCCTTCGTGAGAACAAAGAGATAGTCGTCAGGAGAGGTGACAAGTCGCCAATATACGTCATTCTTAAAAAAAGACGAATATCTGGCGAAAATGAATCTCATACTCTCTGACCAAACTAAATTCCAAAGGTAACGAAGGACACTACAGCCGAATTGAGAGCAAATGTCAACAAATTGATCGAAACTGTGAACGCCAAGAAATCCGGACTCCACCTGCCAAAGATTATTGGGGAATATAAACCTGGATAAGCGTATGGAAATGTCAAGACACATAAGCCTGGAAACCCACTTCGGTCAATCATCAGCCAGATACCCACACCCACGTATAGACTGGCCAAAACAACTCAACGGCTTGCTGACTCCTTATGTCCCTTGCGCCTTCAGCCTGAAGTCTCCAAAGGAATTTGTTGACTTACTGCAGGGAACACGGGCCACAGGGATAAGAGCCTCATTGGACGTAGAATCACTGTTTACCAACGTACCTGTGGATGAAACAATCGGGATGATAGCGGACAGAGTGTAGCGTGATCCGGCTTGTACTCCTCTTGACATACCAGAAAACATTCTGTGGAAACTACTCCAAGCTTGTACTAAAGAGGCACCCTTCTTGAGCCCAGATGGGCACATGTATAAGCAAGTAGATGGGGTCGCCATGGGTTCTCCCCTAGGTGTCCTGTTTGCAAACTTCTACATGGGTACCATCGAGCAAAAAGTCTTAGTCGACATGAACTTGAAACCGGCCATATACTGCAGGTATGTTGACGACATTTTTACACAGGTACCTGATGTCAGACATCTGCAGGAGCTGAAGGAGGCATTTGAGCAGAATTCTGTGTTGTGTTTCACTTACGAGATGGAGAAGGATGGGAAGCTGCCCTTTCTGGATGTAACAGTCATGGAAAGGAACGGAGGTTTCCACACTGCAGTCTACACCTGGGAGCCGGTCGGCCGAGCGGACAGCATGCTGGGCTTGTGATCCTGTGGTCCTGGGTTCGATCCCAGGCGCTGGCGAGAAACAATGGGCAGAGTTTCTTTCACCCTATGCCCCTGTTACCTAGCAGTAAAATAGGTACCTGGGTGTTAGTCAGCTGTCACGGGCTGCTTCCTGGGGGTGGAGGCCTGGTCGAGGACCGGGCCGCGGGGACACTAAAAGCCCCGAAATCATCTCAAGATAACCTCAAGATACACTAAGGAAACAAACATAGGAATGTGCCTCAATGCCAACAGTGACTGCCCAGACAGGTACAAGAGGAGTGTTGTTAACACTTGTGTCGACCGTGCTCTCAGCCACAGCTCAGGATGGAAGCAAGTCGACAAAGAACTCTGTAGGGTAAGGCAGATCCTAGTCAACAACGGCTTCTCCAATGGTTTCGTTGAAGACATTATAAGAAGGAAAGTGAAACGCCATGCAACCTCTGAAGAGACAACTAACACAACACCTATACCCCCCTATTAAACTATTTTACAGGAACTTCTTTTCACAGCTCATAAAACGGAGGAAAGGGTCCTGAAAGATATTGTTAATAGAAACGTTATCCCTACAGACAAAAATCAGAAGATACAACTGACGATTTACTATAAAACCAAAAAAACGGCCAGCCTACTCATGAGAAACTCTCCAGACACAAAGCAGAACACTTTAAAAGAGACCAACGTCGTCTATGCCTTCAAATGCCCTCTTGGGGACTGTAAGCCTCAAAAAACTCCGTATATAGGCAAGACAACAACATCTCTTTCCAGGCGATTAACGATGCATAAGCAACAGGGCTCCATTAAGGAACATATAATCTCTTCTCACAACCAAACCATCACCAGAGAAATCTTAGCAAACAACACAGAAATCATCGATAGATACAGCGATAGCAGGCGGCCTGACATCTGCGAGGCACTACACATCAAGAAGTCAACACCAGCAATCAACAGCCAATTAATGCACAACTATATTATACCCACTTCAAGACTTCGCTCCAATATAGATGCATCAAGAAATATGGGCCAATAGGCCCTCTGCAATTACTTCCATTCTTACCTTCAATACCCATTGTTTCGTGTTCTATCCTGTGTTGAAAGTTTTGTTCACCTCATCCAAAACTGTTGTAACATATCACCTCACCCAAAATGCAGGTATAAAATGAAAAATGAAAGCTGCTTAAATCATAGCATAAGTAAGAACTCTGTTTAGTGTTTGCAGGTAATAGTTGTGTGTGTGTAAACTAAAAGTCTTTGAAAATGTAATAAGTTATTACGAAACGCGTTCAAGTGTCGCGTTAGACTAGAAATAAAAATGAATTTTGGAGAATTGATTTTTCAATTACCATCAACAGTGAAAAGAAACATAAGAAAGATCGAGAAAATTCGTGTTAGAATTATTAATCTTACTTTTTCGGTTCGGTTATATTTAATAATATATGTCTACAGGAAAGACTGCTAATATATATATATATATATATATATATATATATATATATATATATATATATATATATATATATATATATATATATATATATATATATATATATATATATATTGTGAAGGTAACGCGTTGGTGTTCGGCTGTTCAAAGCTAGGGGTATGGCCTCGTCACATAGAATTAAAAAAAAATAGAAAATCTGGAACTTCGTCTGTGGTAAGGTAAGGAGAAGACACACAAAACACAAGTAAATTTTAACAATGAAATTTTAATTACGTTAAATAAACAAAACATGAATAAAATGGACATACAAATTCGTATAATAAAATCAATCAATCAAAATAATAAGAATAATTAAATGACACAATGAAAAGTTACGTTAAGACAAGTGAGCAATAACAAGCTGTGCAATATACAATAAAATGAGAGGTGCAGGAATATTGGCTTTAAGCTATCACCTCTCTCAGTACACGTAAGCCAAAGCTTAGTCTACCAGGAAGAAGTGTTAACCGTATGAAAGCACTGAATATTCTGAAGACTGAGGTCGTGGCGGCCCCAGACATCAAGTAGTATGGTGGGTGGAGTGCAGTTGCAGCCAGACCGGCGGCCAATCAGCGAGGAGCCGGCAACAAGTTAGTTAGTTAGTTTAGTTCATTTATTATGCACCCCATACCCATCTTGTGGGCGGTAGTGGAAAGGGTTACAGAGGCACATAATGGGCTCAGGGACTGAACCCCACAATTCATTTAGCTAAGCAAGTTACAATCTTGATGAGCTAGTTACAAAATTCAATATAAGTCATCACATCAACAATGGGTTCGAGATCGACCTCAAGTACAGGTTCTAAATTAAGCAACTGACATATGTGGAGAGCTAGTGTCAAAATTTATATGTTTGTCCTGCACACCGCCCCCCATCCAGTGGGCAGCGGTGGATAGGTTACAATCACTTAGTTACTACCTACAGTTAGCAAACTGGGGATATTTGGCTAAAATTTCTGGTAGCAGATCATTTTGAATGAAATATTGACACATCGCTGGAACATTGGTTATAGAATTGTCTCTAAATTCACGTATCTTTTCGCACTCCATCACATAGTGACGGAGGGTGTGCGCAACAAGACAGGTAGTTTGGCGGTTTGAGGTGAAGCAGGTGTTCCTGGCTGCATACGTTTTGCTCTCTGGCAAACCTTGGAGATGTTGTTGTCGTTGTTGGACATTTCTTCCATAGTAGTTTTATATAGATGTATCGACGTATTTTTGGAGGGAAGAGCAGGCTCAATCTCTTGAAGGAGATTATCGTCACAATATATATATATATATATATATATATATATATATATATATATATATATATATATATATATATTTATGTATATATATATATATATATATATATATATATATATATATATATATACATATATATAATATATATATATATATATATATATATATATATATATATATATATATATATATATATATGAAGACTCACACCCCAGAAGTGACTCGAACCCATACTCCCAGAAGCAACGCAACTGGTAACTACAGGGCGCCTTAATCCGCTTGACCATCACGGCCGTCAAAAGGAAGTGATAGCCGAGGCTGCTTCTGGGAGTATGGGTTCGAGTCACTTCTGGGGTGTGAGTTTTCATTCGCATATAGTCCTGGGGACCATTCAGGCTTGTTCGCATTTGTGTTCCTCACGTGTGCCCCAAAGAATGAGGTGATTTGGTGAAATGCTATGCCCAAGATTACCATCCGAGTTGCCGTCGGGGAAGTGGCTCAAATAGCCTCGGCTATCACTTCCTTTTGACGGCCGTGATGGTCAAGCGGATTAAGGCGCCCTGTAGTTACCAGTTGCGTTGCTTCTGGGAGTATGGGTTCGAGTCACTTCTGGGGTGTGAGTTTTCATTCGCATATAGTCCTGGGGACCATTCAGGCTTGTTCGCATATATATATATATATATATACATATATATATATATATATATATATATATATATATATATATATATATATATATATATATATATATATATATATATATATATATATTGTGTGTTTTGGCAAGTTGTGCATTAAGCATAGGCACAGAATTCTCCCATATTAACAGGACTTTGATGAAAGAACGTGAGTAGCCCCTCACTATGCTCTAGTTGCCCTTGGGAGGTGGTGATCTTTGGAGGTGAAATACTCCAAAATTACCATCTCTTTTAAGGGTCTGAGCTGTGGTGCAGTGGGTTAAAGGCGTACCAGTTATGCCAGTTGCTGTAAGGCTTCTGTGCTGGCTAGGGTTCGAATCTCCTGGTGGGAAAGTGTTCTAAGGTTGTATATATATATGTATATATATATATATATATATATATATATATATATATATATATATATATATATATATATATATATATATATATATATATATATGTTGTACCTAGTAGCCAGAACGTCGTACTCGGCCTGCTATGCAAGGCCGGATTTGCCTAATAAGCCAAGTTTTCCTGAATTAATATATTTTCTCTAATTTTTTTCTTATGAAATGATAAAGCTACCCATTTCATTATGTATGAGGTCAATTTTTTTATTGGAGTTAAAATTAACGTAGATATATGACCGAACCTAACCAACCCTACCTAACCTAACCTAACCTATCTCTATAGGTTAGGTTAGGTTAGGTAGCCGAAAAACAATTAATTAATGAAAACTTGGCTTATTAGGCAAATCGGGCCTTGCATAGTTGGCCGAGAAGTGCGTTCTGGCTACTAGGTACGACATATATATATATATATATATATATATATATATATATATATATATATGTATATATATATATATATATATATATATATATATATATATATATAATACGACTACTATATAAATGTATTATACCTATTGTTACAGGTACAAGAAAAGAAATTCCTGAGTGTGGTAGGTCAGCGTATAGCATTATCAAGCTCCGCCCCCGAGTGCCAGGAGTGCCACTGTATTAGTGAAGACATAAGAACAGTGCTGATGTGTCGCGCGTGCTCCACCACTCCCGTCTTTTCTCTCCCTGTCGAGAAAGGAAAGAAAACGGTAATGCAGGTAAGCAAGTTGTGTATCCACTTATTAGTGACAGACACTTTACCAAACTGTGAATATTTTTCTAATCTTTATTTATTAAAAAATTATTTATTCATAGTTAGTGGGTAATTTGTATTACTCTCTAGATATGCAATAGGTACGTATTGTATCTAAAACTTGCTGTAATTGTGGACTAAGACTAAAGAGAACCACTCTTCAGATGACGAATATAATTGAGTAATGTAGCACAAAAAAAGCATTTTTGGCTGGGATCTTTTAATAGTTGTCCGAGCTCAGCTCTGGTACCACCAAGCTTTAGCTGGAATACGCGCCCTGGAACCATCCGACGCCTACTAGGAGCAGGGGCCAGATTCACGAAGCAGTTACGCAAGCACTTACGAACCTGTACATCTTTTCTCAATTTTAGGCGGCTTTGTTTACGATTATTAAACAGGTAATGAACTCCGAAGCACCAGGAGGCTGTTTATAACAATAAGACAATAACAACAGTTGATTATGAAGATTTCATGCTTGTAAACTGTTTAATAAATGTAAACAAAACCGTCAAAGATTGAGGAAAGATGTACACGTTCGTAAGTACTTGCGTAACTGCTTCGTGAATCTGGCTCCAGAACCAGAATCTAGCTGACGCTATGAGGGGGAAAGGCGCCGGGAACAGTGGCCAACTACAAGACTGGCAGCTCCCACCAGAAGTATTTGTGCAACAAAATAAACGAACAAGACAAAACGATGGAAATTAGGCACCTTAAAATGAACAAGGTAAACGATCGTTGTTGCGAGTAAATACCCTGACTGATGCACCTGGCCGACACCAGATGGGTAGTGCAGCTCACCCGAGGCCTCAGCCAGCCCGTCCACTCACTCCTCAACCTATTTGTCTTCTTACATTTACCACCCCATTTTTGGAGGACGGGCTGCACTCCTCTATATAGTGTAGACCGTCCAACACCTGTATCTTCTGAGCCTCTCTCCCCTCTCAGAAGGGAGATCAACTCTCCCCTTGCATCTGCATGCGGTGTTTGCTTTCCCTAGAAGATTACGTTCTGCTGGGGCCCATTGCTATGTTTTGGTGCTTCACGATTGTGCTTAAGCTTCAATCATTTCGAGGGTCTCGAACATTTAATTTCACCCCAGTCATGGCAAGGGTAACTTTCCTTGCGTCAAGTTTGGAAGGATACCTGCTCTGAGGGGTTGGGGGCTCTCTCTACCAGATGTCTCCTCTCAAGTCACCTTGCATCCGGACAGTGCCTGAGATTAATCCTCTGTATAAGGACTTGGCTGATGGTGGTTACTTATGGATTGTGCAGCATCGTACCCCTGGATGGCGGCAGTTACAGTCTGTGGCTGAAAGAATGCCTGAAATCATGGGCATTACTTAGTAATATAAATGCATTTTTACTAACTATAGTTTATTTACTGTAATTAAAAATATATAACCACTACAAATCCTACAACCAATCCTCTTAAAATGATAGTACTTATAGCAACTAGGGAGTGGACCACTAGCCACTGTGGAGTGAGGACGTGTCGCCTGACCTCTCCGGCGGTTGGTGGTGGCTTGCCGCTTTCATCGCCAGGGGGTGTGGGTGTTTCTGCCCTCCCTGCATTCACCGTCAAGCGGTGCTTGGGTGATCGTCGGTGACTCTCCATGATGGGGGGACCTCTTCCCCCTGTTGCACGTGTGCACTCTGTAGGCCTGGAATTTTCTGGTCATGCTGAAGTATCCGGAGGTTGAACTTATAATGTGTGACATGCTCCTTGTCTCTGTTGATGTGATTTACGGTACTGAACTAGTTACCGCTCATCGAGTGATTGTTAAATTTATGGGGAACGTGGAGTACCGGGCGTTTCTCCAGCACTTCGATGGGTAATCCTTGTTCCTGCCGGATGGTGCCGGCACTGTGGAGATTTCCGATCAGAGTGGTGCATTGACGCACGTGAGTGTTCATGTGGCGCCCTTGGAGTTTCCCGAGGACCTCCTGCGGCGTTACTTCGCAAGGTTTGGAGCTGTCGTCAGTGTGAGGCTGCACAAGCTTTCCTCAAGGAAGTTCCAGGATTTGCATACGAACATTTGGACCCTGGGGATGCGCCTGAGGGCGGACATTCCGTCCTCCGTCCAGCTCCTCGGATATTATGCTCGGGTGCATTATTCCCATCAACCGCGGACATGTTTTCGGTGTGGCCTGCTGGGACATCAGGCTGCCGTGTGTTCTGAGGCTGCCGTCGCCCCCCACGAACCTCTTCCGTGAGGAGATTTTTCCGCCACTCCCTGTGGAGGTTGATTCGGTGGGTGGGGATTTGTCCATCCCGTTGGCTGCTGGGCCCCCCCCACCCCCGGTGGCGCCCGACTCGTCTCCTGCTGTGGAGGCCCCTCTTCCAGGGGTTGTAGTGCCTTTGGAAGTTCAGCCTGCTCCCGTTTGTGTCCCTGATGGTTCCGTGGGTCATCCGGTGGATCTCTGTACGTTGTCTCCATCTTCTCCACCTGCTGTGCATGTTCCTGCGCCCTCGCCATGTGTCTCGGCTGTGCTGGGTGCTGGGGTGGATACAGGGTCTCCTACTGTGCTCGGCCTGGTACCCCATGTGGTTGAGGATGCTGCCGTCCTGCGGAGAGTGTCGGTTCGGACGGCTTGTGATGCCTATGTCTCTGGGTTGCCCTCTTGATCTGATGATGTGCGGGCAGAGCCCAAGCGTTCCTGGCGTTCTTCTTCTGCCTGGGCTGATGTCGGAGATTTCGACGACTCTGGATCACCCGGCGATGGCCGTGAGGTTCTGGTTGTGTCGCATTCTTAGGTGGTGGCGGAGGTCCATGTGCCTGCGGCTGCTAGTGTCGGTGTTTTTTTCTGGTGTGGTGCCTGTGGAGCTTGCTTTGTCATCCGACACATCGCCTGCGTCGAATGGTTTCGGTTCTGCGTGGGGGGTGGTTCCTCCTGCTGGTGAGTGTGGTGGTGTTGAAGAAGACTGCTCGCTCTGGGGGTTCCGTGCCCCCAGCTTCGTCCCTTGTTTCAGCGGCGGCGGTTTTGCCGCTTCTCCCTTCTCCGACCGTCTTTTCTGCATCTCCTGCGGTGTCGGGTGTGGTGTTGCCGGCTCGGCGGCCTTCGTCGTTTTCTCCTGTGCATCTGGCGGCGGGGCCGTCTCGGTGGCCTACATCCGCTTCTTCCGTGTCTTCTGCTTCCAGGAAGGGGGTGGTTCGTTCTACCTTACCTCGTTATGCGACTACTGCCGCCCAGCTCCAGAAGCTGCTGCTTTTGCCTGATCTGGCGATTCCTGAGTTTATGCACGCCCCCCTGAGGCAGAGGGGATCGTTGTCCTACCGACAGGGAGTGTTTAATATGGGAGGCCTATAAGCAGAAGTATCCTCTGCATGAGTTTCCTGAGAAATATTCGCCTCCCATTGAGGTGTTTCCCCCCCTTTAAGTGATATTTTTTTGTGTGCTGTGTTGTGGTGTTGTGTCCGTTTGTGTGTATGGATGTGGGGTGCGGTTGCTTGTGTGTGTGTGCGTGCATGTGTGGGAGTGTGGGTGAGCCAGATTTGTTTTCCCGGTTCTTGCATGATCTGTGCTTGTTGTTGAGCCCTTCGAGCTGTTTGTGTGGCCCTGCTTGTTTTTGTTCTCATTGTCATGTATTGCCGCTGTGATTTTCCCTTTGTTTCTGTGTTTTTGTGTTTTATTTATTTTTATTGTAGTTATGTATTTGTGCCTCTTCGTGTGATTTCTGGGGCCAGTAGGCTTGTTTTGAGTGGTGTTTCAATGGTTGGGTTGTTGAGTGTGGGTTTGGGTTCTTTGTACTTGTACTGATGTGCTTATTGTTGTCGGCCCTTCAGGCCGGTGTTTTGTGTATTAGATAATTTGTACTTTTGTGACTTTATAATTTGTGCTTTTGTGATCTGTTTGTCTGTTCTCGTTGTATTGTACTTGTACGCATGCTTGCCTGTACACTTAAAAATGAACGATATGTATTGCACTGTTCTTTATATACTATCTTGCGCTGTTTGGTTTTTGTTGTCGGCCCTTCAGGCTGGTATTTTATGTGCTTTTGTACTTTGTGATTTTGTGATTTTGTAATTTGTGTTTGTGTTCTGTTTGTTTTGTTCTTGTTTTATTGTATTTATATGCATGCACGCATGTAAAAATGAAAATAAAAAAAATAATAACTTATAGCAACTATGTGGGTGGAACGTTCAGGAGTGTTGCATCCAGCAGTGTTCACAAGAGTGGAGTGTTGCATCTAACAGTGTTCACAAGAGTGGAGTGTTGCATCCAGCAGTGTTCACAAGAGTGGAGTGTTGCATCCAACAGTGTTCACAAGAGTAGAGTGTTGCATCCAACAGTGTTCACAAGAGTGGAGTGTTGCATCCAGCAGTGTTCACAAGAGTGGAGTGTTGCATCCAGCAGTGTTCACAAGAGTGGAGTGTTGCATCCAGCAGTGTTCACAAGAGTGGAGTGTTGCATCCAACAGTGTTCACAAGAGTGGAGTGTTGCATCCAACAGTGTTCACAAGAGTGGAGTGTTGCATCCAGCAGTGTTCACAAGAGTGGAGTGTTGCATCCAGCAGTGTTCACAAGAGTAGAGTGTTGCATCCAACAGTGTTCACAAGAGTGGAGTGTTGCATCCAACAGTGTTCACAAGAGTGGAGTGTTGCATCCAGCAGTGTTCACAAGAGTGGAGTGTTGCATCCAGCAGTGTTCACAAGAGTGGAGTGTTGCATCCAACAGTGTTCACAAAAGTATCATAAATGTTGTAGAGAGGCGGGAAAAAGTCAAACCGGGACCCAAAAGTAAACATTCCCAGGTGTAGTATAACATATAGTTAATATCTCAGGCCTCAAATCGTTTTTAGGCCTTCGATTGCTTGTACAAGTTAGGTTAGATTTGTTTAGAATTTAATATTAATTAATAGCTGCCTCTCAGGCAGCTATCCAAACTCTCTTCTTCTTTCACCAGTCAGCCCGACAGATGTTGTGTCCATCATACACTCACTAAAAACCAAAGCTGGGAACATCAGTGATATCCCATCCATTGTATACAAGAGCGCCTCCCATGCCCTTGCGCCACCTATAGCTCTGCTGTTCAACAAATCCCTTGAGTGTCGTACTTTCCCTGATATTCTTAAAAAAGCAAGAGTAACGCCAATTCATAAAGGAGGTAATCCGGAAGACATAAACAACTACAGACCAATATCAAATCTACCCATTCTATCAAAAATATCAAAAATATTTGAAAAAATTATCTACAAACAGCTCTTCTCCTATCTCGTAAAATTCGACATTCTTAGCCCCGGTCAGTATGGCTTCCGCTCCCAAAAGAGTACCAACGATGGAATTATTAGTCTCCTTGATAAAATTTACTCAGCCCTTGACAAAAATGAGTTTCCGATTGGACTCTTCAGTGAACTGAGAAAGGCCTTTGATACTGTTAATCACAATTACCTCTTACGTAAACTCCATCATTATGGAATCATAAGGCCATACACTGGACTATATCCAATCTTATCTTAGTGATAGACACCAATGTGTAACCATCAATAATATAACCTCTCCCACTCTACCAATAACCGTTGGAGTGCCACAGGGCAGCATCTTGGGACCTCTCGTATTTCTTATATACATCAATGATCTGCCTAATGTCTCTAACATTCTGAAACCTATTTTGTTTGCTGATGATACTACCCTCATCTACTCTAACCCCAACCCACATACACTAAATAATGTTGTTAATAATGAACTAAAAAAAAGTCCGCTTATGGATGTCAACCAAACTAACACTTAACATAGAAAAGACCTACTACATCTTATTTGGAAGCAAATCTACAAATGCAATTCAGCTTCAGTTAGATAATGTAAACATTAGCAATAAAAGTGATGGAAAGTTTCTTGGCCTATTCCTAGACAAGAGACTCAACTTCAGTACCCACATACAACACATAATTAAGAAAGTCTCTAAAACAGTTGGGATACTCTCCAAAATCAGATATTATGTACCTAACTCTGCTCTCATCTCTCTATATTATGCACTAATCTATCCCTATCTCAACTATGGTATCTGTGCATGGGGTTCAACCACTGCAAACCACCTCAAGTCCATCATCACCCAGCAAAAATCTGCTATCAGAATAATATCAAATTCTGCTTTCAGACAACACTCAGCCCCCTTGTTTAACTCCCTAAGCATGCTAAACATAATCTCACTCCACAAATTCTCTTGTGTCAATTACATTTACAAAACCCTGTTCTTAAATGCAAATCCTGCTCTGAAACTCTCCCTGGACAGATGTAATAGGACCCATTATCACCACACCAGAAATAAATATCTCTTTGATATCCCCAGAGTCAAACTTAATTTGTGTAAACACTCTATGCAAATAAAGGGACTCAGTCTATGGAACTCACTCCCTAATGAATTGAAAAGCTGTCCAACTTTTGCGACATTCAAAAATAAAACTAAAAAGTACCTAATTTCATTTGCATAGTTTTTTACCGTTTGCTTTAAAATTGCACTGTATCTAGTGCTACCCAATCTCCCAATCTTTATGTACCCAATCCGAACATCTTTACCATTGTGATCATTGCTGTCTTTTTATATGTGCTATCAATCTACTGAATGGTGTCTGTTAATCTTGTTTAAATTACCAATCAAGTTGTTAATGTAATCAATCAGAGCTTTAATATACCAATGTCCTTTAATATACTTACTATTCTCTCTCATCTTATTTTTTTTCTTGCAATGTATCTGTTATCATTTTATTAATTCTGCTAGAATTTACCTACTTAAAATTATCTGTTAGACCTTAAAGTGCGCATCACGTCATATGACGTGTTGGACGTTGTTCCAGTCAACTGCGCATCACGTCATATGATGTGTTGGAGTACTACGCAAGATTTAAACGGCCCGCGGATACACGGGGTTCACCACACCTTCATCAGGGCTCTTGTAAACAGACGCCATTTTTTTTTTTAAATCGTGGGCCAAACTCCTGGGTGTTATTGACTTCAGTATTGAGTGAGCAACCAAGCCTGATGCACGCAGCATGAGCTAACAGCACTGCTGTTCAGCTTGTGACCACATCATCGCCTAAAAATGCCAAAATATACCTGTTCATGCTATTATGTAGCGATGATATTATTACAGAAGACCCCTGACTGTGATAAAACTGACCAGGGTTCTGATAATAGCAGGATTGTGGTAATATTTAGTGCTGTGCGCCATGGAGGAAGGAGTAATGCTGTGGGAGGGAGGATGGTGGCGATGTCTTCTGACTGTGTGTGGCCACCTTTTATTGACTGCACTCAGCATACCAGCTTAGTGGTTCGCTATGATGAACACAAATGTGGATACTTATATATAACGTGTGTATAGAGGGTATAAACAGCAAGAGAAGGTTTGGAGCCGCCATTTTGGTGAGGGCGGTGGCGTCGTCTGGACGACGCCACCGTGCAGACGACGGTGTTGTTTACTGCTTACCACGATGGTCTTTGGGCACCATACCAGTTTATTTGTACAAGTATGGTGAATAAAACAGGTAGATATTTATATATAATGTGTGTATACAGCGTAATAACACCAAACAGTATTGTTGGAGAAATATTAGTGTGTCTGGCCTTGAGGGCGGCAGAAATCAGCTGACTGTGTGAGGTCCTACGTCTTTGTGCCTTTACTCACCATACAAGCTTAGATGTACAGTTATGGGGAACAAAACATGTAAATACTTATATATAACGTCTGTATATAAGATATATAGCGTAATAACACCACACAGTATTGTTGGAGGAGAAATATTAGTGCGTCTGGCCTTGAGGGAGGCAGCCATCAGCTGACTGTGTGAGGTCCTACGTCTTTGTGCCTTTACTCACCATACAAGCTTAGATGTACAGTTATGGTGAACAAAACACGTAGATACTTATATATAACATCTGTATATAGTGAATTATAGAAAAAACATTATTGTGGGAGGAGAATGTGGGTGAATCAGATGACTGGAGGAAGGGCGGGAGTGGCTGGCTGGTACACGGCAGTCACTCCTCATTACTTTTTGACTCATAATAGCTACTTAGTGGTTCGTTATAGTGGTTCTACAAAACATGCAGATACTTATATATAACCAGTGCTTATAGTGTAATAACCGACAAAGTATTTGTTCACTGATGAACATAATTGAATCAACAATATGCACACCATATTTTTGAGTACAGCGATGATTCACTCATTTTATTATATAAATATATCAAACTACACACTATTGAATAATATTACAGCAAAAAAACTATGAAAAATCAATCAGAGACATTGAAATAATTAGGTAATTATCTCCTTGTGGCAACTCCAGCCTGACAGCTGGCGAGCAACAGACCACCTGGGACGCACGCTGAGTCAGCGCCTATAATTTGCCAGACTTCCCCGCCCTATAGCGGGCAATATATGCCACTTACGATTTTTTTGTTATTTTTCCCGTGATCAGTGAACACAAATTAACAGGTTAGGAAGAAAAAATAATTTTTTTTTTTTTTCAAAATGACATGCGCCTGTGGGGATGACAGGATATTAAACCCCGAGCATGTTAAGGACCTGCCCGAAAAGCTGCGCGTACTAGTGGCTTTACAAGATTGTAAATACTATGCTATGTATTCTCTCTAACCCAATGTACCTTCTTGTATATAAATAAATAAATAAATAAATAAATAAATAATACAACAATGCTAAATGTGAACTTTTGTTAAAGTTTTGTATTATTGTAAAACAAGAAAGAAAATCTTATTTTTTTCTTTTTTCGGTTTACAATAATAAGAATTTGTTTTACAAATTAAGAAAAACGGGTGGGCAAACACTAGGTTTTTTCTACATTTGACGAAATATATTTGCTATAATCACTGGCATTTTTGAAGGATTGGCTGTATTAATTACTTTGTAATACTAGTAGGCTCTTGAATTTTAACAATATCAACAACACAGTATATCCCCACTAACTGCAGTATACCAAGCATTTCACTACGAGGAGTCCCAAGCGCAATGTCTTACAATGTTCTGACAAATAGAAATAAATTTCCCTCCCAACAGCCACATTTAGCTTGTCGTGATGGAGATGTTTGCATGCTCCGCTATTCCAGAGGACAATTGAAGATGGCTCATGAACCACTTCTTCTAGATAAGATACAGGACCTAGAACACAGCTGTTCTCCCATTCAAAGATGTAAGCTCGTTAATCCGCCCTCCAAGCCACCTGTTTATGAATAGAAAGCAGTTTACACACGACTGACAACTGATGGTGTCCGTACACTTCCGGAACAGGTGCTTCGCTCACATCCTGTGATCGAACCATAATTCTATAAATGATTCACCCACTTACTTCAAATACAAATAATCGCTAGCAGAACCCAAACACCTAACCTAACCTAACTTATGCCTAACTATATATAGAACTGTTATGTATAACAATATTTATTTATATATGAGAACAAACCAATTGTTAATGTTCAGTATTTATTTATTTATTTATATGTATATATACAAGAAGGTACATTGGGTTTGTGAAAGTATATAGCATGGTGTTTACATTCTTGTAAAGCCACTAGTATGCGCAGCGTTTCGGGCAGGTCTTTAATCTAACAGATAATATTAATTAGGTAAATTCTAGCAAAATTTATAAAATGTTAAAAGGTACATTGTGAGAAAAAATTGAGAGAGAGAGATTAGAAGGTATATTAAAGCACATTGATAGCTTGGATTGATAGCAGTGATAGCTTGATTGATAATTTGACAAAGAATAATAGGCACAATGAAGCATATTGATAGCAGATATAAGATGACAGCAATGATCACAATGGTAAAGTTGTATGGCTTAAATACATAAATATTGGGGGGATTGGGTACCAATACAGTGCAAATTTCAAGCACTAGGTAGGAAACTATGAAAATGAAATTAGGTACTTTTTGTTTTTGTTTTTGAATAAGGCAAAAGTTGGACAGCTTGTCAATTCAGTAAGAAGTTAACAGCCTAGTGTGAGGACGTGTAAAGCCGCTGCTGTAAACAGCCTAGTGTAGAACAAGTGTACTCTACTCTTGTATACGATTGCATGATACCGAGAATTGTAGGGAAGCTTCACTACCTTCACCTAGCACTGTTTTACAAAAGGAGCTCAAGAGTCATCCTGCAATTGTTGCCTTTGCTTTAGAAAGTGCAACTTCCGAGTTTGGAGAAGGCTTGAAGATATCTAGAATTTAACTCTACTTTTTTCTCTGAAAAATTTAAGTTTACATAGCATTAATACACATTTTGCAGCCACATCACATCTGATTACATACAGGAGGACCAGTGGTGTTTAAAAAGATTGATTCTGGAATTTCTTTTAGCACCTGGAAAAGACTAATCAAGATTTACATAGCTTAGTTAAAAATAAATCTTTGTTAAACTCTGAATCTGATGAAGTTTTTGAGTAATTTTATAACAATTAACATTATAATTATTTCTCAAAACTGCAAAAAGGATATACAAAAAAGCTCGATAATAAAAAGCATATATTTTTTCAGAATAACACTGCCATCATCGAGGACATCAAGAGAAACTTTAAGGAAGACTTCATCAAGAGAAATATTGCCTTTACACACCTGGGAATAAAGTAATAAATTATATGTTGAACATGATAATGTACTTCATTATTATTGTTTTTATAACATCAGTTTTGGATTGTTAAAGTAAATTATGTTACAAATGTTTTGTTTAGGTAATATCAGAGTATGTAATTTAGAATAAAATGTTAATTTTATATATGTATATATTTATAACCTTTTCTAGTACCATACTTGTATGTATTGTTCTAAATTTCTTTCATAATTTCAAAACTCACATTTCAAAACTTGTCCTACTCAGACGCAAAGCAATATCCTTTAATGTGTTATGTTGTTACAATATATTACGCGTTAGTAGTAGGGATGGCGGCGTACAGAGGAATTTTTGTCGCTGGGGAAATTCGTGTTTATTACCCAAGGTTTTCAGGTAAATTTAGAAATCCGTGTTTATTACCCAGGGTTTTTCAGGTGAATTTGGGCAGTCAGTGATTTGGAATTAAGGAATTCTTATGAGGAAAATAATTTCTGAGATTTTAGAAGTTTGTTAAGCGTTCTTATGAGGAAAATAAGTAGGAAAATCGTATAGAAAAAATTTAGAAATATCGTGTTTATTACCCAGGTTTTTTTTAGATAAACTCTACGGACATATTTTACCAGTTTTCAAAACTGCTGATTTTTCAAAGACCATTTTCTGAGAATAATTTCATTGAAGTTTGTTAACCGTTCTTAAGGGGGAAATTCAATTTTTTTTCAGAGTTCAGTTTTATGAAAATATTTCAGAGTTTCAAATAATCATTGAAGTTTATTTATATGTTTATGACCGAATTTTGTAAAAAGACCATTTTCAGAGAATATTGTCTTAGACGTTTTGTTAAGGAAAACAGACATCTTAGCCATAACATTTAGTTTACAAGCATTTAAGACAGAAAATTAGTTTAAGCTCAAATTCTTCAGAGTCCACTTTGTTAGCAAAATTAATCAGAGACAATTTAAAGCTCAAATTTCATCAGAGTTCTGTTTATGCCTGAAATAATCAGAGTCAAGTTTTACCCTGAAAATTAAGAGTCCACTTTGTGAGCAAAATTCGTCAGAGTCCATTTTATACCCAAAAATAATCAGAGTCCAATTAACAACAGAAATTCGTCAGAGTCCAGTTTGTGGCCAAAAATATTCAGAGTCCTGTAATCTACAAAATTTGAGAGTCCATTTTCTACCCAATTTTCATCAGAGTCCAGTTTATACCGAAATTCGCCAGAGTCCTCTTTGTGCCAAAAATATTCAGAGTCCAGTTCATGATCGAAATTAATCAGAGTCCAATTGAAGACCCAAATTTGACAAAGACCACATTTTCGCTACTAGCAGTCCAATCCCCCTGAAATTTTAAACAGTCATATTTCAGACGTAGTAAATAAGATTAAGTCAGTTACTGAGCTCCAGCTCTCGTCCCCCACCCTACTTCCCCCTCAAGTCTTTGTTAATTTCAAATCAATTCCCCTGAAATTTTTACCCTCTGTATTTTAGACACCGTAAATAAGATCAAAACAGTTAACGAGCTCCAGCTCTTGTCCCCCACCTTAGTTCTCTCTCGTATCTTTGTAAATAACCCATCAATTTCCCTGAAATTTTTACCCTTTGTATTTCAGACATAGTAAATATGATTTAAACAATTATAAAACTCTAGCTCTTGTCGTCTGTCCAAGTTCACTCCTGTAAATTCATTACTATCAGTCCAAATCCCCCAGAGATTTAAACACCCAACTACATTTTCAGACTCCCTGCAAAGAAATCAAACTGAAATTATCGAGTTCCAACTCATGTTCTTCACTTAGTTCAATGTTCATCAAATTATTTCAGATCAAGCCTCTCTCCAGTCTATCAAAGTAAACATCATTTCCTTTAATACCCTTTTTGTACTCAGCTATGTAATATTCACATGGTCATATAACACCTTACCTTCAATACCTTTTGTTTATCCAAGTAAGCAATAATCACACGGTCAAAAATCTCGCCTTACCCTGACCTTCTCATCCCCAACGTATCCAAACCTTCAATAATCCTACTGTATTTGCATATTTTCTCTATATTCAGCTGTGTTCTTCACATTCTTTTCCATGTTTTCCGTGTTCACTCCATATGCTTCAAATGTTCACAGCCCATTCAGTTCATATTTTTTCACCTGTTTTTTCTCAATTTTTCTCTGTTTTCTACCATTTTCCCCGTATGTTCACTATGTTCTTTGTTATGTTTTCATGTACATCATATGTTCTCTGTACAACTTTTACACTCAATATTCATGTTCTCAATGTTCTTAGCTTGTTCTTCACATTTTCAGTGTTCATTCTTTGTATTCCTTATGTTCCTTATCATGTCATCATATTCTCTGTAAGTTCATATTCCCTGCATGTTCACTGTGTTCATCAACTTTTCTTACATGTTTTCTGTGTTCCCCATATGTTCACTGTGTTCATTCCCTTACTTAGTCTCAATTTTTTATGTTCTTTGTTTCTTTAAACCAATTTGTTTCTTCCATTCACTAACTAGTTCTTTGTCAAATATTATCATCGGCAATACAGTTCCCTCAACAAATTTAGTCACCCAGTTTTATTTACAAAACTATGTCAAATTAATTCTCGTAGTCAACTTAATAGTTCTACCAACCCTGTTCTTAAACAAATCTACCCTTTATTCAGTACCAAATTTACAAAGACAAACTTTTCTTGTAACTTCTTAACTAAAAATTAATTGTAAATCAACAGAAAATAGTCATGATTAATCTCGTTCAACACTGTTCTTAACAAAACAACCTTTCTCTTAGCTAAAAATTGTCAAAGGAAACTTTCCAACACTGTTCATAACTAGCTTTTTATCCATCGTCAATCAACTAATAAATAATCACTTTCATCATTTCTTAACTAAACTTATTCCATAGTCAACAGAAAATAACCGTGTTCATCATGTTTCATTGTCATTTCTTATCTAAATTATCCGCCAATCAACAGAAAAGTCATGTTCAACATGTTTTTGTCTTTTTGTTTTAACTAAAAGTATTCGTCAGTCAACTAAAAAATAGTTACTTTCAGCATATTTCCCTGTCATTTCTTTACTGAAATATCACTTCTCTCAACTGAAAATAGTCAAGTTTAGCCTCTTTCCAACACTGTTCTTAACTAAAGTAACCTTTTCACATCGCTAAAATAGTTTTATTCATCATTGTTCCTAACTAAAATTATGCGTTGTTAAGTAAGAAATATAGTCAAGGACACTCTTCGAGATATCAACGACACTATCAAACACTCCAAAAATTTACTCACATCCTCAAAGTTATTCTCAGAGTAATCAAAAGTTAATCTCAGTCATCAAATGTTATTCTCTAAGTAACCTTTCATTTATCAGAGAAACTTTCTAAGACCTCTTTGTTCATTAAAGTTATTCTCAGAGGCATCTAAAGTTATTATCTAAGACATAAAAGTTATTCTCAGAGCTACCAAATTATTCTCGAAGTCATCAAAAAGTACTCAAAAGTTAATCTCGGTCATCAAAGTTGTTCTGTAAGATATCTTCGAGACATCAAAGTTACTCTTCAATACATCAACGACGCATTCAAAATACTACTCATGTTCTCAGAAGTCATTCTCATAGTCATCAAAGATTTTCTCAGAGTCACCAAAGGTATTCCAAGAAACATTAAAAAAATTAATCTCAGTCATCAAACTCGTTCTCAAAGTCATCAAAGTTAATCTTAGAGTCATCAAAGGTATTCTCAGAGTCGCCTTCGTTCATCAGAGAAACTTTCCAAACATCTTCGTTCAACATAGTAATTCTCTAAGTCATCAAAGTTATTCTCTAAGACATCAAAATCATTCTCAGAGTCACCTTCGTTATTCAAAGAAGCCTTCTGAGACATCCTCGTTCAACAAAACTGTCCTCAGAGCCATCAAAAAAGTTAAATACAGTCATCAAAGTTATTTTCTAAGTAACTTTTCGTTCATCAGAGAAGCTTTCTAAGACATCTTTGTTCATCAAAGTTGTTCTCTAAGACATCAATGTTGTTCTCTAAGACATCAAAGATGTTCTCTAAATCATAAAAGTTAATCTCTAAGCCACCTTCGTTCATTAGAGAAACTTTCCAAAACATCTTCGTTGATCAAAGTTATTCTCAGAGTCATCAAAGGTGATCTCTAAGTCACCTTCGTTCATCAAAGTTGTTCTCTAAGACACCTTCATTCATCAAAGAAACTCTCCTTCTTCCATCAAGTTATTTTTTAAGACATCTTCAATCATAAAATTTCTCTCCAAAATGTAACTACTGTAGTTCACCTTTTCATACCAAACCTGCACTTCTGTTAAAATATATTTTCTTAGTCACTTTACCTTAAAACTGTTCTCTGAACTACACTGCATAAACGTACCTAACCTATCCTCCCCACCCAATGTTACTTACCTAACGTAACGTTCCTAAACCTAACTTTACCTATCCTAACTTAACTTTCCTTACCCTACCTAACTTACCTAACCTAACTTAAATAACCTAACCTAACCGAACTTAACTTACCTAATTTAACCTACTTAACCTAACTTACCTAACCTAACTTAACCTGCTTAACCTAACTTACCTAACCTAACTTAGCCTAAAATATCCTAACCTTACTTAACTTAGCCTAATTTACCTAACCTAACATACCTATCCTAACTTAACTTGCATATCCTAACCTAACTTACCTAACCTAACCTAACCTAACCTAACTTACCTAACCAATCCTAACTTACCTAAACTAACCTAACCTAACTTACGTTTCCTTACCTAACTTACCAAACTTAACCAAACTTATCCTGATTAACCTAACTTACCTTACCTTACCTAACTTAACCTGCTTAACCTAACTTATGTAACTTATCTTACCTATCCTAACCTAACCTAACTTAAAGTAAATTACCAACTTGACCTTACATTCCCAAACTGATGTATCCTAACTTATCTAGTCCAACCAGACATACAATACAATACAATACAATACAATTTTATTTAGGTAAGGTACATACATACAATAAATATTTACAAGGATTGTTTAACTTATAGGTATAGCTAGTACATACAATGCCTAAAGCCACTATTACGCAAAGCGTTTCGGGCATGATAAACTTAAATGACAAGCTTAATACTAATTGAGCATAATGAGTAGAATGAAAACAAGAAATGAAAACATAGATGAAAAAGCAGCACAAATACAATTATGTCGACAAACAGCGCTCTTTAAAGAAAAAAACAGACATTGGTTGACAATAGAAGGGTAAGGTAGGTTACAGGGAATTTATTAGGTATAGCTTCGCTTTTAACTTAAACTGGTTGAGAGAGGTACAGTCTTTAACATGGTTGGGAAGGTCATTCCACATTCTGGGCCCCTTGATTTGTAGAGCATTTCTAGTTTGATTAAGTCGTACTCTAGGAATATCAAAACTGTATTTATTTCTGGTGTGATGCTCATGGGTTCTGATACAACCTTCTATGAAGCTTTTGAGATCAGGATTGGCATTATAGTTTAGCGTTTTATATATGTATAATACACATGAGAGAATGTGCAGTGACTTAATGTCTAACATATTCAGAGATTTAAGTAGGGGTACCGAGTGATGTCTGGGGCCAGAATTGGATATTGTCCTAATAGCAGCTTTGTGTTGAGTAATTAGAGGACGTAAGTGATTTTGGGTAGTAGAGCCCCAAGCACAAATACCATAGTTGAGATATGGATAGATAAGGGAGTAATAGAGAGTCACCAGGGCAGGGCGTGGTACATAATATCTGATCTTAGAAAGAATGCCCACAGTTTTTGAAACTTTTTTTGATATGTTTAGAATGTGTCCCTGGAAATTAAGCTTGTGGTCAATGAGAATGCCAAGGAATTTGCCATCTAATTTGTTACAAATTTGGGTATTGTTTATTTTGAGATTTATTTGATTAGAGGATTTATTGCCAAACAGAATATAAAAGGTTTTGTCAATGTTAAGGGTGAGTTTGTTGGCAGTTAGCCACAGATGGACTTTATTTAGCTCAGTATTTACTGTGGCATTTAGAGCAAGGGGATCAGGACTGGAGTAAATGAAGGTTGTGTCGTCAGCAAATAGAATTGGTTTGAGGTGTTGGGAGGCATTTGGAAGGTCATTAATGTAGATGAGAAAGAGGAGAGGGCCAAGTATGACCTAATGACCTAACATGACCAACATGACCTAACTTACATAATTATTCCTGCTTGTCTTTTGTGTTTCGTCAATCATTGTCTCATATTCATTTGTTCGTTTCAATAGTTAACTTCTCAAATTGTCACTTATGCATTTCAAGTGCTATTTGTTAAAGATTGGATATTTAAGCATTTCAAAGGATTTTTGTTATATATGGGCATTTACTCATTTCAAGGGTTAATTTCTCAAATGGTCATTTTTTTGCAGATCAAGGGTTATTTGTTAAAGTTCATCAAGTTGCTCATAAGTTATATTTATTATGTTTGTTATAATTGTTCCTGTTCCTATTGTTAGGTTTACCCCATTACCTATCCTCTTGTAATCTTAGTGTATTCATTATGTTGATTATCATATGTTCTTGTTTCCCAACCCTTTAACCTAACCTTCCAGATGTAGTTTATTGTGTTTTATGTATGTGTTGATTATATTATCCTTTTTCTAACCTTTCAGATGTAGTTTTGTTTCTCCTTTTTTGTATGAGATCGAAGGTACTGGAGTTAAGTGATGTAATACAGCTGCAGACACCAGACATTGTTGCACTCACGGAGACAAAACTTGAAGATGTAATTTTAAATGAGGTCATATTCCCAAGGGGCTACTCAATTTGGAGACGGGACAGAAAAATTAGGAAAGGCGGTGGCGTTGCTGTGCTGGTAAAAGAACACCTAAAGGTGAACGAAATAATGACTGCCAATCCACAAGAAGTTGACATAATAGCACTAGAGATCTGCCATGAGGATGATAAACTAATGATAATAAATGCATATAGTCCACCGCCAAGCAGCACATGGTCAAAGGAGGAGCTAGATAGTAAACGTGAAGGTCTTATAACAATAATGAGAGAGATTATAGCGAGAGCGGATAACGATAGATCACGACTGTTGATAGTCGGTGACTTCAACTTGAAATCCATAGACTGGTGTTACGGTGCCCTCTCCTATTTCTTTCGTTTGCCGGCTTAAAGAGTCATATCAGCTCTCCCTACTGATTCTCTGAGGTTCAGGGAATCTATTGATATATGTGGCGACCAGACCGGCTGCCAGTTAATGGAAGGAGGTTACATTATAAGTTGTAAATAAGGAGAAATTGGCGCCCTGATATAAAATGAAACAGTATCCCCTACGGCAGATATGACCTTTTGGAAGGGACATTGCCGATCGCGGATTGGCCGACGTAGGTCGCGGGCGACAAATCAGGGCCCGTCATGACGTCACCAAGTGCCCCGGGCGGCGCCAACGTCAGAGTTGTTCTGACCTTGGAAGCGACAGGACGCCCCTCGGTCTGCTCTCAAGGATTGGAGGCTCTGCAAGCCTTGTTCAGTGGATTGAGCTGGCCATCGCAGCCCGTCATAGTTATTGGAGACCCTGCGCTTCTGGGAAGCAAAAGAGGAACCAAGTTCAGTGAGCAGAGAAGTGCCAAACTTGGAAAATAGTCGGCGACGACGCTGGGCGGCGCCGCTGGCTGGACGTTGAGGTCTGGAAAGTGGGCGGGCAGGCCTAGCTGTGACTGGGGTCACATCCACTGAGAATCTTGGAAGGACGACACCGTGCCTAGGACACGGAGCAACGCCCTGTGGGAGAGGCGAGTGTGGGGAAAAATAGTGATTAGCTCAGCGCCCATCGATGAACCAGGATTGGGGCAGCTGAATCTCAGGGATTGGAACGGCGACGATGCGAAGGCTTCACGACACCTGAGGACCTGTGGAACGTCCTGGATCGTCAAGGATCGACCCAAGGAAGCGTGGGAACCTCACACCATCGAGGGACAGGCGTCGTGAGCCAGGAGTGTAAGACAGATCATTTTCCCTCCCATTACCCCTTGTATGAGTAGGCTAGTTAGGCCACAATATTTGCTTGTGTATGTGGCAGCAAGACTATATTACTTTAATAGTAGAGTAGGCTGCAAGGCAACTTGAGTCCAGGACTGTCAGAGAGGACAGTGTGTGTGGATGGCAGGACAGTGAAGAAGAGGCACCGACGTGGTGAAGAGGCCCTCCTGTGAGAGTGTGAGACTCCTATCTTCCTGCCCAGTTGAAGGAGTGTTGGAGGTCGTGGAAGAAGAGGCTGACGATCTCCAGACTCATTATCCATATTCCATATTCATGTATTACTTGTGATTGTGTGTGTGTGTTCATGTAATTTGCATCAGTAAATCCACACACATTTTATTACTGTGTTTGAGTGTGCCTCCATTTATGGTATTTCTCTATGAGCATACATTTCTGGCTACAAACAATATATAATACACCCACTGAACTGCATTGCTGGGGTGCAGATATAATAACCCAGCTGGCGACCTTGCTAAGAGGAAGATAGAGAAGACAGGCGGGAAAGGAGTTCTTGCAACCTTTTTTTGTCTGGCAGGCAAGACTCAGGGAGGTTATGGTTATAGGTAAGCCTGAGTCTTCCTTCACTCCCCCACGGGTCTAGGCCGGAACTGTTAACAGCAGTTTCCCCGTGTTTGACTGAAGGGCTTCCAGGGTGAATCAGTGGCACCCCTTTGTGGTGGAAGCAAAGACCTGCAGAGGTGGGCATTGTTGGTCCTCTCTTGTGTGACCAAGGAGACTCCGGTGAATCCAGGGAGTCGGAGGGGCTGAGTATTTGGGCCTTTGAGCCCCTAGCAGCCGAGTGTTAGCAGAGCCCCGGACCGCCCACCCCCACGTGACAAGAGAACTGGCGACCTCGCCAGGATTCGAACCCCAGTAGCCAAGATCTGGGAACTTCGCCAGGAAGCGTGGATCAAGCTACAGTGTGGACCAAATTTCAAGACAAGTGTTGCCAGGGTACTAATACAGTGTGGCCAGTGAATTCGGTGGTACTGTTACTCAACCAGCTAAGGGACTGAAACGGTGAAATTAGTGCCTACTAACTTGTCTGTGCTGTCGTGTATGCTTGATGATATAGAGATGGAGGAAGACAAAGTAAAGAAATTTATTGACACAAGGGACGAGAGAATTTTGGAAGAGTGTACCAAGGCCCAGCTCCAACAAGTGGCAAACCACTTTGGGATCAGGTTGAGGACGACTAAGGTAGCGGAGCGAAGGATAGAGATCATGGCACAGCTCACAGCTCGAGAGGAAGCGACGGGAGAGGAGCCATCTCAAGAGGAGCCGTCCCGAGGAGAGCCGTCGCAAGGTGAACCGTCCCGACTAGGGCCTCCCCAAGCGCCTACCAGTGTGGAGAGAATTCACAGTGAACATGGGAGCAGTGGAAGGTCCAGCTGTAGTAAGAGGAGCCTGCAACTGGAAGCCCAGCTGCGACGAGAGGAGAGAGAAGCGCAAATGCAGCGAGAGGAACGTGCGGCTGAGCTGCAGCGAGAGGAACGTGCGGCTGAGCTGCAGCGAGAGGAGCGAGAAGCTCGGCTGCAGCGGGAAGAAGGAGAGAGACAACTGCGACTGGAGGAGATAATGGCAAAGAAAGAAGTCGAATTGCGTCGCGTTGAACGTGGTCTGCCCTCACTACCTGCACGGCGGGATGACCTCAAGGTAAGGGAACGTGACTTACCTACGTTCGAACCACAAGAAGCTGAGGCGTTCTTCGAACACTTTGAACGGATAGCAACTCTGAAGGAGTGGCCGGAAGATGATTGGGCTGCTCTGGTCCAGGGCAGGTTGACTGGTGAGGCCCGGGAAGCCTATAACATGCTGGATCTAGAGGAGTGTACTAGTTATGACGCGATTAAGAATGCGGTTCTCCACTCATTCCGGCTGACTCCGGAGATGTACCGGAAGCGGTTCAGAGAGTGTACAAGAGCGTCGGGAAAGACTTACGCCGAGACCGCCAGGGATATGGAACGGAAATTCCTACGATGGTTGAAGGCGGAGGAAGCGGAGTCGGTGGATGATATCAAACGACTGATAGTGATGGAGAAGTTCATGTCGGTGCTCCATCCTGAGTTGCGAGTAAGGTTGAGAGAAGCAGGTATTAAGGACCTGAAGGCTGCAGCGGACCGAGCCGACATGCTGGAGGAGGCACTACATATCAGGAGGGAGGGGCCGCCCAGACACTCGCCTTACCCCAGGTCGGGAGGGAACCTTAGGAGTTCAGGAGGAGCGAGGACGGGTGGGGACTCTCCCAAGAGTAGTGTGCCCGATGAAGTAACGTGGTTCAAGAGCTCAAGGGACGCGGGGAGGAAGCCCCAAGCTGTGAGCAGTGGACCTAACTCGGGAGCAAGTGCTGCAGTCCCGGATACGACGACAGGGAGTCCAAGGAGGACCCAGGGGACGTCTGCAAGTGGTACCGCCAGAGTGACTGGCGAGTGGCCGCCAAGGGGAGGTGGCCGATGCTACAACTGTGGTGTGAGAGGACATTATGCCCGCGAGTGTGAGGAGCACCAAAGGAATGTAGGATTAATGTTGGAAGAGGAGAGAGTGTTTGTTCACACCCCATATTATAGTGGACCCAACGTGAATGGTTGGGAAATGAAGTTGGGTGAACATCCCTTCGTTTTCGAGGCCAACGTGAAGTTTGGAAAGTCAGACCCAGTGGAGGTTGCCGTGCTTCGAGATACGGGTGCTGACATAAGTATGGTGACCAGGAGTATTCTCCCCAAGGAATTTAATGATTCACCTGTGGGAGTGGTGAGGATACGCAGTGTGGGGGAGGAATACAGGTTGCCACTTCACGAAGTACAGCTGATTGCCGACTGCGGAGTCGAGAAAGCTATAGTAGCTGTAGCCCCTAAGTTACCCCTAGAGCATGTACAGATGGTGCTGGGTAATGACCTCGGAGGAGGTAGGATACAACCCGATTGGGCCAGGAGTGCCTATGTTGCAAGCAGCGGTACAACCCTGCCAGGTGAGGTATCGGTCGTTCCAGATGGTGGTGAGGAAGCCGACTTCGCCAGGGAAAACGTCGCCAGAGACGACGACAACGAGGGCGAGAGTGCAGAGAGGTCGTCGGAGGTTGTGGAAAACCCCGACGGGGACCTCCGACTAAGCCTGATGATGCGTGTGGAGGAGTGGCGAGGAGCAGCTGTACAAACGCCTGGGGCGGTGAAGAGGCTGCAGACCGCACTCCCTCCATACAGAAACTGTAAATAAAGTAAGCTCAGTGGATGAGCGAACGGCAGTGAGGGGCAGAGTGGAGGAGCCACGACGCAGTGCACCTTATGCCGGCCAGATGAATAGTGGTAGGTGCAAGATGAACCACCGTGGTGAGGTGAGCCACATGGAGGTGGATGAGCCCAACCACGAACCGAAGAAGACGTCTGCAGGGAAGAGAATCTCGTGGAGGAGTGAAGATGTTCGTCGGGAACGAAGGAGCGAGTGGTATAGGAAAGGCAATACGAAGAAAGCAGGGAATAGGTACACCCAGGGTAGGCGCCAGCCTAACCAGAGGGGCATTGGACCATCGCAAAAGCCTAGTGTGGAAGAGAGGAAGCTGCTGGATGGAGTACAGGTTACAAGTGCCACTGTGAGGAGACAACGCACCTATGGGAGAAGAGGAACCGAGAAGAGAGAAGATTGGCGGAGAGGAGATTATGAGAGGAAACATGGAGTACCTGTAGGACGCAGTGGAAGTGCAAGACTATCTCGGAGTGCACGACGCGGTGGAGGCGCTGCATGCACTGAATCTTACAGTGGTAACGAGCCGTGGGAGTACACTCGTAGCCACGGAGAGAGGATTTCTTGTAGGTGTTCAGGGAACACCCATCACACCCGGTCCTATGCGAGGTGGAGATATAATGAGACAAGTGACTGGCAAGGTGGAACGAGCCACATCGCCAACTGGAGGAGTGACACTTCAGGAACGGAGGGAGCAAGAGTATAGGTTGCCCTCTTGAGTGCTGCTCTTCCGATATGACTCTTTATTTTAAGGGGAGGGGTATGTTACGGTGCCCTCTCCTATTTCTTTCGTTTGCCGGCTTAAAGAGTCATATCAGCTCTCCCTACTGATTCTCTGAGGTTCAGGGAATCTATTGATATATGTGGCGACCAGACCGGCTGCCAGTTAATGGAAGGAGGTTACATTATAAGTTGTAAATAAGGAGAAATTGGCGCCCTGATATAAAATGAAACAGTATCCCCTACGGCAGATATGACCTTTTGGAAGGGACATTGCCGATCGCGGATTGGCCGACGTAGGTCGCGGGCGACAAATCAGGGCCCGCCATGACGTCACCGAGTGCCCCGGGCGGCGCCAACGTCAGAGTTGTTCTGACCTTGGAAGCGACAGGACGCCCCTCGGTCTGCTCTCAAGGATTGGAGGCTCTGCAAGCCTTGTTCAGTGGATTGAGCTGGCCATCGCAGCCCGTCATAGTTATTGGAGACCCTGCGCTTCTGGGAAGCAAAAGAGGAACCAAGTTCAGTGAGCAGAGCAGTGCCAAACTTGGAAAATAGTCGGCGACGACGCTGGGCGGCGCCGCTGGCTGGACGTTGAGGTCTGGAAAGTGGGCGGGCAGGCCTAGCTGTGACTGGGGTCACATCCACTGAGAATCTTGGAAGGACGACACTGTGCCTAGGACACGGAGCAACGCCCTGTGGGAGAGGCGAGTGTGGGGAAAAATAGTGATTAGCTCAGCGCCCATCGATGAACCAGGATTGGGGCAGCTGAATCTCAGGGATTGGAACGGCGACGATGCGAAGGCTTCACGACACCTGAGGACCTGTGGAACGTCCTGGATCGTCAAGGATCGACCCAAGGAAGCGTGGGAACCTCACACCATCGAGGGACAGGCGTCGTGAGCCAGGAGTGTAAGGTAGATCATTTTCCCTCCCATTACCCCTTGTATGAGTAGGCTAGTTAGGCCACAATATTTGCTTGTGTATGTGGCAGCAAGACTATATTACTTTAATAGTAGAGTAGGCTGCAAGGCAACTTGAGTCCAGGACTGTCAGAGAGGACAGTGTGTGGATGGCAGGACAGTGAAGAAGAGGCGCCGACGTGGTGAAGAGGCCCTCCTGTGAGAGTGTGAGACTCCTATCTTCCTGCCCAGTTGAAGGAGTGTTGGAGGTCGTGGAAGAAGAGGCTGACGATCTCCAGACTCATTATCCATATTCCATATTCATGTATTACTTGTGATTGTGTGTGTGTGTTCATGTAATTTGCATCAGTAAATCCACACACATTTTATTACTGTGTTTGAGTGTGCCTCCATTTATGGTATTTCTCTATGAGCATACATTTCTGGCTACAAACAATATATAATACACCCACTGAACTGCATTGCTGGGGTGCAGATATAATAACCCAGCTGGCGACCTTGCTAAGAGGAAGATAGAGAAGACAGGCGGGAAAGGAGTTCTTGCAACCTTTTTTTGTCTGGCAGGCAAGACTCAGGGAGGTTATGGTTATAGGTAAGCCTGAGTCTTCCTTCACTCCCCCACGGGTCTAGGCCGGAACTGTTAACAGCAGTTTCCCCGTGTTTGACTGAAGGGCTTCCAGGGTGAATCAGTGGCACCCCTTTGTGGTGGAAGCAAAGACCTGCGGAGGTGGGCATTGTTGGTCCTCTCTTGTGTGACCAAGGAGACTCCGGTGAATCCAGGGAGTCGGAGGGGCTGAGTATTTGGGCCTTTGAGCCCCTAGCAGCCGAGTGTTAGCAGAGCCCCGGACCGCCCACCCCCACGTGACACTGGGAAGCATATGAAGCTAAAACAGAAGATTTTTGGACCTGTAAATTTGTAGACCTCATCCTGGAAACATTCTTGTATCAACATGTTAAACAAGCTACGAGGATGAGGGAAGGGGACGTTCCCTCCATGCTAGATTTGATATTTACCAGGAAGGAGGAAGAGATATTTGACAATCAGTACCTTCCTCCCTTGGGTAAAAGTGACCATGTCTTTTTGGGAATAAAGTATGCAATGCGTTATAAGCTGGAAGAAAATAAGGAGGTTGAAGCAGTTGAAAAACCAGACTTCAGGAGAGGACATTATGGTGACCTTAAAAAAAATTTTTGTGAGTATAATTGGACAGACTTGATGCTAGGCAAGGAAGTGAATGAGATGTATGTCAAGTTTTGTGAAATATATGATAAAGGCACAAAAAAATTTATACCAAAACAGAGATGCAGAACTAGGAAACAGGATTGGTTCAATAGAAATTGCGAGAGGGCTAGAGACCAAAAGACACAAAAATGGAATCAGTATAGGAAGAGGCCGAACCCCCAAACATACCAGCGATACAAAGATGCGAGAAACAACTACACGGCAGTGAGGAGAGAGGCAGAAAGAAATTTTGAAAAAGGGATTGCAGACAAATGTAAAACAGAACCAGGTCTATTCTATAAATTCATAAACAACAAATTGCAGGTAAAGGATAATATTCAGAGGTTGAAAATGGGAAATAGATTCACGGAAAATGAAAAGGAAATGTGTGAAACACTAAACGAAAAGTTCCAAAGTGTGTTTGTACAAAATGAAATCTTTAGGGAACCAGATACAATAAGAATTCCAGAGAACAACATAGAGCACATAGAGGTGTCTAGAGACGAAGTGGAAAAAATGCTCAAGGAGGTCGGTAAGAACAAAGCAGCTGGCCCAGATGGCGTTTCACCATGGGTTCTGAGAGAACGTGCATCTGAGCTCAGCATTCCACTTCACCTGATCTTTCAGGCATCCCTGTGTACAGGAATCGTAGCAGACGTGTGGAAACAGGCTAACATAGTTCCAATCTACAAAAGTCACAGCAGGGAAGACCCCCTCAATTATAGACCTGTATCATTGACAAGTGTAATAGTAAAAGTATTGGAAAAACTAATCAAAACTAAATGGGTAGAACACCTAGAGAGAAATGATATAATATCAGACAGACAGTATGGTTTTCGATCTGGAAGATCCTGTGTATCGAATTTACTCAGTTTCTATGATCGAGCCACAGAGATATTACAGGAAAGAGATGGTTGGGTTGACTGCATCTATCTGGACCTAAAAAAGGCTTTTGACAGAGTTCCACATAAGAGGTTGTTCTGGAAACTGGAAAATATTGGAGGGGTGACAGGTAAGCTTCTATCATGGATGAAAAATTTTCTGACTGATAGAAAAATGAGGGCAGTAATCAGAGGCAATGTATCGGAATGGAGAAATGTCACAAGTGGAGTACCACAGGGTTCAGTTCTTGCACCAGTGATGTTTATTGTGTACATAAATGATCTACCAGTTGGTATACAGAATTATATGAACATGTTTGCTGATGATGCTAAGATAATAGGAAGGATAAGAATTTTAGATGATTGTCATGCCCTTCAAGAAGACCTGGACAAAATAAGTAGATGGAGCACCACTTGGCAAATGGAATTTAATGTTAATAAATGTCATGTTATGGAATGTGGAATAGGAGAACATAGACCCCACACAACCTATATATTATGTGAGAAATCTTTAAAGAATTCTGATAAAGAAAGAGATCTAGGGGTGGTTCTAGATAGAAAACTATCACCTGAGGACCACATAAAGAATATTGTGCAAGGAGCCTATGCTATGCTTTCTAACTTCAGAATTGCATTTAAATACATGGATGGCGATATACTAAAGAAATTGTTCATGACTTTTGTTAGACCAAAGCTAGAATATGCAGCTGTTGTGTGGTGCCCATATCTTAAGAAGCACATCAACAAACTGGAAAAGGTGCAAAGACATGCTACTAAGTGGCTCCCAGAACTGAAGGGTAAGAGCTACAAGCAGAGGTTAGAAGCATTAAACATGCCAAAACTAGAAGACAGAAGAAAAAGAGGTGATATGATCACTACATACAAAATAGTAACAGGAATTGATAAAATCGACAGGGAAGATTTCCTGAGACCTGGCACTTCAAGAACAAGAGGTCATAGATTTAAACTAGCTAAACACAGATGCCGAAGAAATATAAGAAAATTCACCTTCGCAAATAGAGTGGTAGACGGTTGGAACAAGTTAAGTGAGAAGGTGGTGGAGGCCAAGACCGTCAGTAGTTTCAAAGCGTTATATGACAAAGAGTGCTGGGAAGACAGGACACCACGAGTGTAGCTCTCATCCTGTAACTACACTTAGGTAATTACACTTAGGTAATTACACAGCAGACAGCAGACGACGCTACGATTACGACGTCACCTCCCTCACCAAAATAGCTCCTCACAACATACTTCTGGTGCTGTTATTACACTATTCACACACACTGTATATACCCGTGTACATGTGTGTTCCCCATAGTGAATCACGAAGCTAGTACGTTGAGCAAAACAAAGAGTTGCTGCCACAGTGAGGCTACCTCAATTCTCTCCCTTCCGCCCTCCCTCACCAAAATTTCTCCTTCCTACACACAACGCTCATTAAAACCACAATCCTGGTCACTAATACCTGTAAATGAATGAGTGATCACAAGTTTATTTTAAAAAGGAACCTAAAAAGTCGTTTGAAGATTCCTAGATGGACGAAATAATGCTGTGGTGCTGTGGCTAGCGCTGTGAACATCGTAAGCAGCATTGAATCACTGATATTTGAACATTGTACCCAGTCATTATCACACTCGAGCTCTTCTATAATACTATTATGGCTAAATAAAACAGATTATATATATATTTTGACAATATTAGGCGATGCTGTGGTCACACGCTGAACAGCAGTGCTGTGCGCTCATGCTGCAAGCGCAGCCTTGGTTGCTCACTCACTACTGAGGCTCTGACACCCGGCAATGTGGACCATGATTTTTTTTTAAGATGGCGTACGTCTGTTTACAAGAGCTCTGAGGAAGCTGATGTGAACCTCATGTAGCCGCGGGAGTTTTGAATGCGACGTGAAAAATAAAAACACCCGGAGGCGCGTTGCGCACCCGAAGCCTGGGCCTGCAGGCGCGTTGCGCAGTTAAAGGGTTAAACTAAATAAAAAGCATGCCTGCCTTCAGAGGAAAAGGTTAAAGTTTAATGAGGGAGAATTAAGGGGTCTTGTTGGCCATATTAAGTCTTGGTATGATACTTATAAGCCAGCTTCGGCAGAAGCATTTTATGAAGATTTAATTAAGGAGGTAGATGTATTTAATGCAACATTGAACAGGAAAACATCTAGTATAAAAAAGCATCCCCCCAGAAAAGAAAATTATACACATGACAAGATGTGTCATGTGTACAAGATCGATTCATACAGATCTTTATAAAAATGAGTTCCCTGTTGGGTTATTTGTGGACCTGCGTAAGGCTTTTGACACTGTCAACCACCAAAACCTTCTTCTTAAATTACATCATTATGGAGTCGAAGGAAACTCCCTGCAATACCTCAAATCATACCTTACTGACAGGCTCCAGTATGTTTCTGTGAATAATTTAATTTCTCCCACCCTATCCATCAACATTGGTGTTCCTCAGGGCAGCATACTTGGCCCTCTCCTCTTTCTCATCTACATTAATGACCTTCCAAATGCCTCCCAACACCTCAAACCAATTCTATTTGCTGACGACACAACCTTCATTTAATCCAGTCCTGACCCCCTTGCTCTAAATGCCACAGTAAATACTGAGCTAAATAAAGTCCATCTTTGGCTAACTGCCAACAAACTCACCCTTAACATTGACAAAACTTTCTATATTCTGTTTGGCAATAAATCCTCTAATCAAATAAATCTCAAAATAAACAATACCCAAATTTGTAACAAATTAGATGGCAAATTCCTTGGCATTCTCATTGACCACAAGCTGAATTTCCAGGGACACATTCTAAATATATCAAAAAAAAGTTTCAAAAACTGTTGGCATTCTTTCTAAGATCAGATATTATGTACCCCGCCCTGCCCTGGTGACTCTCTATTACTCCCTCATCTATCCATATCTCAACTATGGTATTTGTGCTTGGGGTTCTACTACCCAAAATCATTTACATCCTCTAATTACTCAACACAAAGCTGCTATTAGGACAATATCCAACTCTGGCCCCTGACATCACTTGGTACCCCTACTCAAATCTCTGAATATGTTAGACATTAAGTCACTGCACATTCTCTCATGTGTATTATACATATATAAAACGCTAAACTGTAATGCCAATCCTGACCTCAAAAGCTTCATAGAAGGTTGTAACAGAACCCATGAGCACCACACCAGAAATAAATACAGTTTTGATATTCCTAGAGTACGACTTAATCAAACTAGAAATGCTCTACAAATCAAGGGATCCAGATTGTGGAATGACCTTCCCACCCATGTTAAAGACTGTACCTCTCTCAACCAGTTTAAGATAAAAATGAAGCTATACCTAATAAATTCCCTGTAACCTACCTTACCCCTCTATTGTCAACCAATGTCTGTTTTTTTAAAAAGAGCTCTGTTTGTCGACAGAATTGTATTTGTGCTGCTTTTTCAGCTATGTTTTCATTCCATGTTTTCATTTTATTCTTTATGCTCAATTAGTATTAAGCTTTAGTCATTTAAGTTTTTCATGCCCAAAACGTTTTGCGTAATAGTGGCTTTAGGCATTGTATGTACTAGCCCTATCTATAAATCCATCATTCTTTGTAAAATCTCTTGTATGTATGTACCTTACCTAAATAAACATTTGATTTGATTTGATTTGATTTGATGCTTAAGGGGTGGACATTAACAATGAGGAGAGCTCACAGGAATTGGAATAGGATTGGTAGGACTGAGTGTTACGACCCTGGGTTCTTCAGTGGAAACCAGAGGTCAAAATTGAGTTATTAAACTTTCCTATAGTATAGTTGAACGCAACTCGATGTGTCACTGTTTGTATCTTCCCTGCCAGACGTAAGACTATTCTTGTTTCTCAAAGAGCATTTAAAGACTGAGCTAGGGGTTGATTATTAAATAATAACATAGGCACCAACTATGTTTACTAATACTTTAATCATTTGTAAAGTAACAATACGTTGCATAGGGGAAGATTTTTAATGTGTTTAGCTGCACGATCAATTAGGCTCTTCCCGGCACCACACGATGCGGGAGGCTGATCTGGGCTGAAGCGGCCTTCTCTGGTTGCTGGCTGTGATGAAAGGAATTACCTCCTCCTTCCTCTTCATTTCCTTATTTCTGTGTCTTGTTCAAGATAAGTATACTTAGTACATTATTCAATCTCTGGCATACTCATGTTCTATGTGTAGAGTAGTATACTTTGTGTGTAGTAGGTGTGTTTAGAGTTTATATTACTAGTTATTCTAAAGGGGGTTAAATTGGAACCACGTGGTCCCCCTACCCTAAGCTGACTCTAACTTCAAGTTATTCAATAGTAGAGCTTTACCCTAGCTTGTGTTCAGTGTAAAACCTTGTATCCTGCTTATGTGGACCAAGGCTTTTAACGTAAGGTAGTGTGGTAAAGTTATTATTATTATTGTTATTGGTGTGAATGTATATGGGGGGGGTGTTAAGGGGTTAATAAATAAGTACATGAATTATAAGAGTATCGTTCTTCCTGTGTAGGAGATCTTGATCATTCCCTAGACTGACCTTGTTGTGTAGCCAAGTAGTCAACACTACTTCTAGTTTCCATGGGGGCCGGGCCTTACTGATCTCCCCAAATAGATACATCTTTATTCTGACTGACCTGACCCCTGAATAGCACTAGTTCCCCATAGCAAGAACACCCATTTATTATAACAAGTGGGGGCCTGTCTGGGACAGACACCGGTGCCATCCAGACTTTAATTTCAGAGAGTGCGTTGCAAGGTGCCAACACTCTCGACACTGGAGAGGTGGTACTGGTCGAGGGTGTCACTAGTGATACTCGAGCAGTACCCCTCCGTAAGGTTACCCTGGAATCTGATTTCCACAAGGGTGTTTGTACAGTTGGAGTCACTTCATACCTACCTTTCCCTAATGTTGATGTAATAGTTGGTAATGATTTAGCAGGGGATAAGGTAGGGGACTCCAGGACTGCCTATTATGTTGCCTACCCCTAAGGTTTGCCTGGATCCACCGCAGAGGATAATGTTGTGTACCCTGCGTGCGCAGTGACCAGGTCTATGGGACTTAAATGTAAGGGCAGCCCTGTGCTTGCCAAGGTGGTAAATCCCGAGGACACGAGGAACTTTCCGAGTGGTGAAAACCAAGTGGACCTCGCGGACACATTCATGGCCCGACTCGATGACGTGGCCGAGGACATTGTGGAGAGCCTGCCACCGCCATCTACCGAGAGTAGTGGGGAGGTGGAGCCTCGGCCAATGGCATCTGACCAAGGCCTAGATGCCTCCTTGAGTGAGTTACAGAAAGCTGACCCCACTCTTGCAGATTGTCATGAGACAGCCGTCTCTATGGAGGAAATTGTAGACGCAGCAACTGGGTACTACTACAATGATCGGATTTTGATGAGAAAATGGAGACCACAGAGTGCTCCCTTGTCAAATGAGTGGGAGGTAGTCCACCAGGTTATGTTGCCGACCTGCTATAGCGAAAGAATTTTGGCAGCTGCTCATGATGATCCTATGGGGGGACATCAAGGTATTAATATCACGTACCACAAAATTTTAAAGTATTTTTTCTGGCCCAAGCTCAAAAGCGATGTGGCAAAATTTTGTAATGCGTGTATTGTTTGTCAACTGGTTGGGAAACCAAACCAGACTCCACCTAAAGCTCCTCTAAGGCCTATTGTTGTGCCAGAGGAACCATTTTCTCATGTGGTAATGGACTGTGTTGGACCATTACCTAGAACTAAGTCTGGTAATGTTTACCTAATCACGCTGTGTATCACTACTCGTTACCCAGAGGCTTTTGCTGTAAGGAACATCCGAGCAAAAACTGTTGTTGCTCGTATGTTGCAATTTTTTTCCACTTTTGGACTGCCTCGGGTCGTGCAAACTGACAATGGTACTAACTTTAAGTCTGATATTTTTGAACAATTTTGTAAGGACCATGGAATAACTCATAAGGTTTCCAGCCCATACCATCCACAGAGTCAGGGGGTAATTGAACGTTTCCATCTAACTCTGAAGCAGATGTTGAAGACATCGTGCGAGAGTTCCCACACCTTCTGGGACACACCTTTTCAAACATTAGCTATTTTGCTCATATTCTAATGTATAAATTTATAAAAAGAAAAATACAGTCACGTTGATTTTATTTAGCACCATTAATAGTATGACTAACAAAACAATAGGAATGTGATATAATACACCCAACTACAGAACAATGTGTCTTATATTACAGTAAATATATTACAGAAATCTTAGAAAAATACAGTTTCTTTCAAATTGCAAGAACATTTACAATGTGAATATCTTGCCTAACTAAGGATGTAATAAAGAGCTCCCATGATATTAGTTATGACTAAAGAATGAGGAGGGTATTAATAACTGTTTATTCTACAGGAATCAGAAGGAAGCCTAGCATTGGAGAAACAATAGTTTATTTTTAATTTGTGAATTTACATAATAAAAAAAATATAAATCATGGTGCAAAATTTTCTTTACAAAACACAGTACTGTTATTTTGAAATAAAATACAGTGGAACCTCTATTAACGAGTTTAATCCGTTCTGGCACTGAGCTCGTTATCTGGAAAACTCGCCTTAAGAAACAAATTTCCCCATTTAAAATTTGTTGTACTGTTTTGTTGTACTGTTTTCAGGTTTATTTTACCTTATGAAGAGTCGTTGCTGGCTTGAGGGAGACGATGGGGAGGTGGGAAGGAGGAGAGGGGTTATGGTGTGGAAGGAGAATCCACCTCTGAGTCAGGCGGGCTCTCTCTCCTTGAGAATTTCACCCCACTGGGACCGGGTTGTGGTTCACTATCACTGGCTCTTCTTTTCTCTACTTTTGCAAAGAGTGTATCTATTGACAATTGCTTTTGTCTTTGTTTTAGGATGTTCCTAAAACGAGACAGCAAATTGTCATTAAACATGTTCACACACTGGGTTGTCACTGCTTGATCAGGGTGATGCTTCTCCAAGAATGCGGTCACCTTTTCAAACATTCCCAACACTTCCCTGATCTCAATGAAAGAGACAGCATCCTCCCTTACCTCCTCATCCCCTTACTAATGGTGCAAATTGTTGGTGAGGGCCTGCCATACTCCCTTGTGAGATCAGTCACACAAACACCACGCTCATGCTTTGTAATAATTTCCTTCTTCAAATCCACAGTAATTGTGTCTTTCTTCATCTTGACAACACTATCTTTAGCAAGCAGATTCTTTGGTGACATCGTGCGTTACAAATTGTAGTCACAAAACCACAAAAAAAACAAAAACAAAGCACAAATAAATGCAGAAGGATGCTTGTCGTGTGAAATAAAACAACAACAATGGCGTCGGAGAATTTGCGAGAACCCACGAGACGTTAGGAAGCACCATGTGGTTTTGCTCGTTAATAGAGGAGAAGCTCATCAATAGAGACAAATTTGCTGCGAGTGGCTCGCTCGTTACTGGAAATGCTCATAAATAGAGGCACTCGTTAATCGAGGTTCCACTGTATATAGAACAGTAAAAAAAAAAAAAAAAGACAATGAATTAAAACTTGAAACGTAACATAGCCAGATATCACTGCTTAGGGAAGTGGGATGACACCCACCCCTACCCCACCTTCGTGTGCACACATTGATGTGATAAACTCCCACTGATCTTGCTCAGGATTGTACACTTCAACTGTGGACAGGTTAGACACACCGTCATAGCCACCGATGGCATATAAGCGGCCCATATTTGCTACTAGTGCAACACGACTGCGTGTAACACTCATGGGAGCAATAAATGCCCATCTGGAAAAAATATACATTAATCATACATTTGGTTCATAGACCATACATAAATTATACACATTTAATAATTAACACATGTACTGGAAGCTAAACATATAACTTTATAAGGTACGTAACTTCAAAAATAAATCTGAAAATATAACCAGTATACAGTAGTAAGTAATAAAATCAAATAGTAACTGCTTATAACTGCTTAGTAACTGCTTATTGTTATGATTATTGTTATGATTATTGTTATAATCATAATAATAACAATGATAACCATCATTATTGCAGCAAAATCACCTACTAAAAATACATGCTTACCACATGATGGCAGCCCAAGCAAATCCGGGGCTCACTCATTCACACGCTGCCTTAACCCTTAAACCGCACAATACATACATATACCATTTGAGTAACTTTCCCGAAACCGCGCAGTACACACACATACGATTGAGGCTCTAGCTTGTATAATTTTAACTGCCGCACAAGGGATAGGGTCTAGCTATAGTCCAGCCACAACCGATAGTAAACAGATGCCACCTAGATAAAAAATCATGGGTACCATATCCGGGTGTGAGAACCTCGGTTCTGAGTGAGCCACCAAGGCTGGAGCATGCAGCATAAGCTCACAGCACTGCTGTTCAGCTTGTGACCACAGCATCGCCTAAAAAAACCCAGCGTTGAATGTAATGAAATGCCATTTTCTGGGTGAGTCCCGGAGGCTCCCCGGAGCTTACTAGGCTGATATGCTAATGTCAGATTTTGGCATCAGTCATGTGTATGGGGTTCATATGGGCCTACCGGGGACCACAAGCCAGAACCTGGCCCCCTCTAGAGAGGCAAGGGGAGCAATGGCCTATAGAAACCCCCCCCCCCCACTTTGTGATTGGAAGCATTCTATGTCTGCCATCAACTGGGTTAGGCACTCAGAAAGATAGGCGTCCCAAGACAAACCCCTATTCGGGTGAAAATTGCAACCAAAAGCCGAACGAGTGGATAGAACTCCCTAAACAAAAAGAGCAAACTAGTAAGATGTCACCCGTTGTAGCGCCGCTGTCTGCGTAGCCCTCCCTCCCCGGGAGGTGGCAGGGGTAGCCCCAGACCCATCGCCCCGGCGATCCACACCCCAGTTCTGAGGGTGGATGTCAAAACACACGAAAAAGCGCCAACTGGAGGGAGGGAGGGATGCCGGGGAGGCTCTGGAACTCACCCAGAAAATGGCGTTACATTACATTCAACGCTGGTTTTCTGGGGGGGGGGGGAGTCCCTATGGCTCCCTGGAGCTAACTACCCACAGAGGAAAAGAATAGGGACTTACCCGGGAGGTTGCGACTTACTCCTCAACCTGAAGTCGAGACAACTGGCAACATCAACCGACCCAAAACGACACAGGCCCGACTGGGCCCAGGAACATTTACAAGGTAACAAGCAGCCGAGAACCTGTTCGACCGCTAAAATCCCCGCACCCGAATGTCAGCTCAAAACATATTGCCAAAGATGGCGGCAAGAGCTGAGAACTTGCGGACGTCATGGGCATGAGGATAGACTGCAGGCTGGCTAGCCTTAATAACCTTGCGGACGACCTGGGAGCCCCGCACCCTCGAGCAGGGAAGAAGGGAAACCGGGTCAACCCAAAGCGCGTTCACATACACAGAAACCGTGACACGCAAATAACGGCGGAGAGCCGCAACTGGACATAAAACATGATGCACCCCTGGCCTAACCAACCAAGCATCAACAACCCAGGGACCCCTCCGGAAAGCAGCAGTCTCATTCTTTGCCAGAAAAGAAGGAGAAGGCTGTAAACGAACAAACTGATCTTCCCGACTGAAGGAGCAAAACCCTCTGCACCAGAGGAGAGCATGAAGCTCACAACCCGACCCCCAGAGGCCAATGCCAACAGGAAAAGGGCCTTCGAAAAACAATCCGGAACCGAAGGGGACAAACAAAACGAGGAGAAGAAAGAAAAGAGAGCACTCTGTCCAAAGACCAGGACGGCTCATGCAGAGCATGAGCAGACCGGAGGTAAAATAATGCCTGAGACAGCTTGTGAAATGTCGCAGACGGGACATCAATACCGAAAGCAAGCTGAAGCGGCTCCGCCAGCGCCGCACAATACATGGCGAGTGTTAGGCATAAGGAGATGGTCTTGGAACAACCAAGAGAGAAAGGACAACACCACCCGAACAGAAAGTGAAGTACAACAACAAAGACGTAAAAAGAACTGGAAGGACCGCCAGGAAACTTTATACTGCCGCCAAGACAAAGCCCGCAGGTGGGACACTAATAAGGAAGCCACCTGATCACCATAGAGATGATGAAAACTCAAGTAAAAATTACCATACGCGAAAACTCGAGAAGATTGAACCATCCACGTGACGTACCGGTCCGATCTGCTGGAGCCGCAGATGGATGTACCGGTCCGTACCTGACGTACTGGTCCAATCTGCCGATCTGCGGAGCCGCAGAAAAACCTCCGGGTTCAGACACCAAGCAAGCAGCGCCTGAAACCACGGCTGGGCCGGCCACCAAGGGGCCAAGAGGACACCTCTTCCCTGGTAAGTCTCCAAGCGAGTCAGGACCTGGAGCAATAGCTGAACCAGGGGAAAGAGGTACAGAAACCCCAACCTCGACCAGTCCTGCCGAAAGGCGTCGACCCCGACGACCTTGCAGTCTGGAAAGGGAGCCACATACAGGGGGAAGGCGCCACGACCACACCGACGCGAAGAGGTCCACCTTGGGGCGTCTGAACATCTGGCAAAGCCAACAGAAGGAGTCGTCGTCGACCATCCATTCCGTGGAGAGGGGAACGAAACGAGACAGGACATCGGCCAAGACGTTGGACACTCCCCACACGTGAACTGCCAGGAGAGTCAAACCCGGAGAACTCAGCAGACGAGTCACCCGAAGTGACCAGCACCAAAGAGCCAAGGACCGCATTGAACCCCACCCGTTCAGACAATGAATCACCGGGGAGCAGTCCGAATGGAGCCGAATCGATGACCCGCGGGCGTCTTGAAGCTTCCGAAGAACAAACCACACTGCCGCAAACTCCCGCACAGTGCTGTGGGCTCGACGGAAAGACGGACCCCACCAACCCTGGCCGGCCTGGTGAGCACTGGTCACAAAACCCCAGCCGAGAGATGACGGGTCCGTGAACACATCAAGCGAGGGCTTGGGTAAGCACCAAGGCAGTGAACCCTGAAAAGTCCGAAGAGGAATCCGTCGATGCAACAACCGACGCAAAGCCCCCGGGGTCCGAACCCAGCGATCGCAAGAGAGGCGGAAGAGACGTCTCTGAAGGAACCAGAATAGCCAACGAAGCCAAACCCGACCCGGCAGGTAGACCAGCATCGCGAAGTTCAGGCTTCCACACAGACCCTCGAGCAACTGCCGGGTGACCCGGGAACCTCCCAGAAACAGGCACATGAGGAACCCCAGCCACAGGAGAGACTCCGTAGGAAGAGACAAGGAAGCAGTCCGAGAATCCCACACAAGAACCTGGGAGGGAACCAGATGAGACTTCCTCCAGTTCACCAAGAACCCGAACCCGGCGACCTGAGAAAGAACCAGATCCCTGGCCAGCAGACACGCGGACTGGTTGAGCCCAAACCAGCCAGTCGTCGAGGTAAGCCAACAACCAAACACCTAACAGACATAGACGGGTCACCACGACCTGCGCTAGGTGCGTGAAAACGCGAGGTGCCAGATTCACCCAGAACGGGAGACAACAGAAGCGGTAAGCACGAAGCCCCATAACAAAACCGAGCCAGTCCCTGAACCCCGGATGAATCGGGACATGCCAATAAGCGTCCTGGAGGTCAAGGGACACCATCCAAGCGCCCGGCTCCAATAGGAGCCGAACCTGGGACAGCGTGGTCATTCGAAAGGAGAGGCAATGAACCCAGGGGTTCAGACGGGACAAGTCCAGAATGAATCGCAGGTCCGCGCAGTCCCGTTTCGGGACTGGAAACATACGGGAAACCCATCTGAGGGACATCGTCGTTTTGACTACACCCAAGCGAACCCACTCCAGTAGTAGGCTGTCGCTGGAGAGAGAGACACATGTTGGTGAGGTCTGCGGAGATTCGACAAATACTTGGGACACTGAAGTACTATAGAGGCTAGATCATAGTATTTGGCCTCTTGCAGTGTACTCACCTAGTTGTGTTTGCGGGGGTTGAGCTCTGGCTCTTTGGTCCCGCCTCTCAACCGTCAATCAACAGGTGTACAGATTCATGAGCCTATCGGGCTCTGTCATATCTACACTTGAAACTGTGTATGGAGTCAGCCTCCACCACATCACTTCCTAATGCATTCCATTTGTCAACCACTCTGACACTAAAAAAGTTCTTTCTAATATCTCTGTGGCTCATTTGGGCACTCAGTTTCCACCTGTGTCCCCTTGTGCGTGTTCCCCTTGTGTTAAATAGACTGTCTTTATCTACCCTATCAATCCCCTTCAGAATCTTGAATGTGGTGATCATGTCCCCCCTAACTCTTCTGTCTTCCAGCGAAGTGAGGTTTAATTCCCGTAGTCTCTCCTCGTAGCTCATACCTCTCAGCTCGGGTACTAGTCTGGTGGCAAACCTTTGAACCTTTTCCAGTTTAGTCTTATCCTTGACTAGATATGGACTCCATGCTGGGGCTGCATACTCCAGGATTGGCCTGACATATGTGGTATACAAAGTTCTGAATGATTCTTTACACAAGTTTCTGAATGCCGTTCGTATGTTGGCCAGCCTGGCATATGCCGCTGATGTTATCCGCTTGATATGTGCTGCAGGAGACAGGTCTGGCGTGATATCAACCCCCAAGTCTTTTTCCTTCTCTGACTCCTGAAGAATGTCCTCTCCCAGATGATACCTTGTATCTGGCCTCCTGCTCCCTACACCTATCTTCATTACATTACATTTGGTTGGGTTAAACTCTAACAACCATTTGTTCGACCATTCCTTCAGCTTGTCTAGGTCTTCTTGAAGCCTCAAACAGTCCTCTTCTGTTTTAATCCTTCTCATAATTTTAGCATCGTCCGCAAACATTGAGAGAAATGAATCGATACCCTCCGGGAGATCATTTACATATATCAGAAACAAGATAGGACCGAGTACAGAGCCCTGTGGGACTCCACTAGTGACTTCACGCCAATCGGAGGTCTCACCCCTCACCGTAACTCTCTGCTTCCTATTGCTTAGATACTCCCTTATCCACTGGAGCACCTTACCAGCTACACCTGCCTGTCTCTCCAGCTTATGTACCAGCCTCTTATGCGGTACTGTGTCAAAGGCTTTCCGACAATCCAAGAAAATGCAGTCCGCCCAGCCCTCTCTTTCTTGCTTAATCTGTGTCACCTGATCGTAGAATTCTATCAAGCCTGTAAGGCAAGATTTACCCTCCCTGAATCCATGTTGGCGATTTGTCACGAAGTCCCTTCTCTCCAGATGTGTTACCAGGTTTTTCCTCACGATCTTCTCCATCACCTTGCATGGTATACAAGTCAAGGACACTGGCCTGTAGTTCAGTGCCTCTTGTCTGTCGCCCTTTTTGTATATTGGGACCACATTCGCTGTCTTCCATATTTCTGGTAGGTCTCCCGTCTCTAGTGACTTACTATACACTATGGAGAGTGGCAGGCAAAGTGCCTCTGCACACTCTTTCAGTACCCATGGTGAGATCCCATCTGGACCAACAGCCTTTCTAACATCCAGATCCAGCAGGTGTCTCTTGACCTCCTCTCTCGTAATTTCGAACTCCTCCAAGGCCGCCTGGTTTACCTCCCTTTCTCCTAGCACAGTGACCTCACCCTGTTCTATTGTGAAGACCTCCTGGAACCTCTTGTTGAGTTCCTCACACACCTCTCTGTCATTCTCTGTATACCTGTCCTCGCCTGTTGTAAGTTTCAATACCTGTTCTTTCACTGTTGTTTTCCTTCTGATGTGACTGTGGAGTAGCTTTGGTTCGGTCTTGGCTTTGTTTGCTATATCATTTTCAAAAATTTTCTCTGCTTCTCTTCTCACCCTGACGTACTCATTCCTGGTTCTCTGGTATCTCTCTCTGCTTTCTGGTGTTCTGTTATTCCGGAAGTTCCTCCACGCCTTTTTGTTCAGTTTCTTCGCTTCCATACATGCCCTATTATACCATGGATTCTTCTGTTGCTTCTCGGATTTTTCCCTTTGGGCCGGGATGAACCTGTTTACTGCCTCCTGACACTTTTGGGTAACATAGTCCATCATACCCTGTACAGACTTGTCTCTGAGGTCTGTGTCCCAAGGTATTTCACTTAGGAAACTTCTCATCTGTTCATAATTCCCCTTTCGGCATGCCAGCCTTTTGATTCCTAGTTCTTTTTGGGGGGAGATAAGTCCTAGCTCTACCAGGTACTCAAAGTTCAATACACTGTGGTCACTCATTCCCAAGGGCGCTTCCATCTTAACTTCCCTTATATCCCATTCATTTAGGGTAAATATCAAATCAAGCATTGCTGGTTCATCTTCTCCTCTCATTCTTGTTGGTTCTTTGGTGTGCTGGCTTAGAAAGTTTCTTGTTGCCACGTCCAGCAGCTTAGCTCTCCATGTTTCTGGTCCTCCATGCGGGTCTCTGTTCTTCCAATCTATCTTCCCATGGTTGAAGTCTCCCATAATTAGTAGTCCAGATCCATTCCTGCTAGCAACAGAAGCTGCTCTTTCTATTATGTTAATGGTGGCCATGTTGTTTCTATCATATTCCTGTCTAGGTCTTCTGTCATTTGGTGGTGGATTATATATGACTGCGACTATAATTTTTTTCCCTCCATTTGTTACAGTACCTGCTATGTAGTCACTGAAACCTTCGCAGCCCTGAATATCCATCTCCTCAAAATCCCAGCCTTGTCTTACCAGCAGAGCTACACCACCCCCACCTCTTCCTTCCCTCTCTTTCCTCATAACATAATAGTCCTGTGGGAACACTGCATTTGTTATCGTTTTCGTGATCTTTGTTTCTGTGAGGGCTATTATGTCTGGGTTTTCCTCTAGTACCAGTTCTCCAAGCTCATTTGCTTTATTTGTAATTCCATCTATGTTTGTGTACATCGCTTTGAGGCTCACTTTCTTCTGTCCCTTCTCAAATCGCCTCCTTGGTGAGTGTTCTGCTGGTGGGGGAGGCTGTTCCATGGGTGTGAGGACCTGTGAGGTGGATAACAGGGTCTCAGAGGATACTGGGATGAGGGGCGGGGGATCCAGTGAAGGGGGAGGGACAGGGAGGGTATGGGGTGAAAGGGGAGGGAGGACGGGAAGGAAAGGGGGGAAGGGAGGACTCGGGAGGAGGGGAGGGGTAGAAGGGTGGGGATTGGGTGTGGGGGGAGGGAGATTTTGCTGAACATTTGAGTGGGGGCAGGGAGGGTTTGGGGTAGGGGGGTTTTCTATGCAGTGGAGGGAGGCGGGGTTGTCCTCCCTTCTGGTGTTACTGGGTAGCTGGTTGTGGGTTCCCCCCTCGCCTCTGGGGGTGTTGGGTTGGGAGCTGTGACTTCCTGGTTTTCCCCTCTCGCCCTGCGCCTCTTCCTTGCTTCTGCCGCCACGGCTCTCTCCTCCCTTGTCATGTCTCTCTGGAGGAATACATTTTTTAATTTTCCCACGTTTTTCAGGGAGCTCTTCCTTGATAGGATCTTCTCCTTTGTGTTCTCGTTTGCAAACACTATCTTTATCATTCGGTCTCGGTCTTTGTTGTACCGGCCTAGCCTGAAAACCTTCTCAATGCTATGCTCAGCCCCTTCCATGTCTAGTGCCTTTAGTACTTCATTCACTGCTGCTTTGTCCTTGTCACTCCACTCTGTCCTATTAGATCCTTCCTGCTCCTTAATACCCACAGCAACCACTGATCTGTTCCTTTCCAGCAGTTGGCTAGTGGAGCGTGCCGCCTCCTGCGAGGTGGCTGCTTTCATGGCCACCTCCATCACTGCAGTCATTACTTCAGAGTTATTTTTTTTTAGTATTTCCGCAAATGTTCCTTTTATTGTGGCATTCTCATCCAGAAAACTATTACCACCTTCTCCCTGGGTGGTTTTCTGATTTTCAGCCTCGATACCATTTTCTTTGAGGGCTCTAATCTCCTCCTTTGCTGCTGTCAGCTCTCTTTTCAGGTTGCTTATTTCGTTCTTCATTTCCTGCATCATTTCTTGCATCTCACTCTTGATGTCCTCCAGAAACTGGGCGAACATTTCCTTCATCTCGTCACCTTGGCTCTTTCCTGTTCCCCTGGGACCTCTGGCTGCCATGCTTGACCCTGTTGGGATGGGGGAGGGAGAGAGAGAGAGAGAGGAAGAGAGAGAGAAAGAGAGAGAAAGGGAGTGATAAAGGGAGAGATAAATGGGTGGGTGGGGGGGATCCGACCCTTCCACTGAAGTGAGAAGAAAGTAGAAGGGAAGGGGGGGGGGGAGGAGATGGAGAGAGAGGCGGGAGGGAGAGAGAGGAGAGGGAGAGAGTGGGTGAGGGAGAGAGCGGGTGAGGGAGAGAGCGGGTGAGGTGTGTGTGTGTGTGTGTGGGCAGAGAGGGAGGGGGAAGGAAAGAGAGAGAGAGAGAGAGAGAGAGAGAGAGAGAGAGAGAGAGAGAGAGAGAGAGAGAGAGCAGGAGAGAGAGAGAGAGAGAGCAGGAGAGAGAGAGAGAGAGAGCAGGAGAGAGAGAGAGAGAGAGCAGGAGAGAGATAGTGGGAGAGGGAGAGAGGGAGAGTGGGGAGGGGAAGAGTGCGTGTATGGGCGATGCGGGGGACTGGGGGTGGGGGGGGGAGATGGCGACTAAGTCAGGTCAGGTCCGATGGTGCAGTCAAGATGGGGGGGGGATAGTAAGGTCCTATCCCAGATGCCTTTTCCCCTGACTGGACAATTGTGTGTGTGTGTGTGTGTGCACGCGTGTGTGTGTCTGTTTTAGCGTGTGCACACTTGTGTGCGTGTATGTGTCAAGATATCCCTTATGTGTTACCTCTGCCTAAATGAGCCACTCTGAGATTTTTAAATATATATGATATCCTGAAGCAAGGATATGTAGCAAGTGTGTAGCAAGCAGGGTGCAATGCAGCATAGATATATCGCAAGCGATACAGCAAAGAAACCAAAGTGGAACTAGTGGCATCACCGGTGCATATACAGTGTGGAGCGACCGCGTGGAACGACATGACCTGACGGCCAGCGTGGGACGACCGCCATGGAACTGCCTGGGTGTGCTTGTTGGGTTATCTTGAGGTTATCTTGAGATGATTTCGGGGCTTTTTTAGTGTCCCCGCGGCACGGTCCTCGACCAGGCCTCCACCCCCAGGAAGCAGCCCGTGACAGCTGACTAACACCCAGGTACCTATTTTACTGCTAGGTAACAGGGGCATAGGGTGAAAGAAACTTTGCCCATTGTTTCTCGCCGGCGCCCGATATTGACCCTGGGACCATAGGATCACAAGTCCAGCGTGCTGTCCGCTCGGCCGACCGGCTCCCCGGCTCTTACGGGTGGTGACTGGTAAGTGCCCCTCTCTCTGAAGCCTTCAACAAATGTGCAAGATTTATATGGTACCTGGTTGATACCTGGTTGATGGGGTTCTGGGAGTTCTTCTACTCCCCAAGCCCGGCCCGAAGCCAGGCTTGACTTGTGAGAGTTTGGTCCACTAGGCTGTTGCTTGGAGCGGCCCGCAGGCCTACATACCCACCACAGCCCGGTTGGTCCGGCACTCCTTGGAGGAATAAATCTAGTTTCCTCTTGAAGATGTCCACGGTTGTTCCGGCAATATTTCTTATGCTTGCTGGGAGGGTATTGAACAACCGTAGACCTCTGATGTTTATACAGTGTTCTCTGATTGTGCCTATGGCACCCCTGCTCTTCACTGGTTCTATTCTGCATTTTCTTCCATATCGTTTACTCCAGTACGTTGTTATTTTACTGTGTAGATTTGGTACTTGGTCCTCCAGTATCTTCCAGGTGTATATTATTTGATATCTCTCTCGTCTTCTTTCTAGTGAGTACATTTGGAGGGCTTTGAGACGATCCCAATAATTTAGGTGCTTTATCGTGTCTATGCGTGCTGTATATGTTCTCTGTATTCCCTCTATTTCAGCAATCTCTCCTGCTCTGAAGGGGGAAGTGAGTACTGAGCACTACTCAAGACAGGACAACACAAGTGACTTGAAGAGTACAACCATTGTGATGGGATCCCTGGATTTGAAAGTTCTCGTAATCCATCCTATCATTTTTCTGGCTGTCGCAATATTTGCTTGGTTATGCTCCCTAAACGTTAGGTCGTCAGACATCATTATTCCTTTATCCTTTACATGCTGTTTTCCTACTATGGGTACATTTGATTGTGTTTTATACCCTGTATTATGTTTAACCCTTAAAGTGCGCATCACGTCATATGACGTGTTGGACGCTGTTCCAGTCAACTGCGCATCACATCATATGACGTGTTGGAGTACTACGCAAGATTTAAACGGCCCGCGGATACATGGGGTTCACCACACCTTCATCAGGGCTCTTGTAAACAGACGCCATTTTTTAAAAAAATCGTGGGCCAAACTCCCGGGTGTTATTGGCCTCAGTATTGAGTTAGCAACCAAGCCTGACGCACGCAGCATGAGCTAACAGCACTGCTGTTCAGCTTGTGACCACAGCATCGCCTAAAAATGCCAAAATACACTTGTTCATGCTATTATGTAGCGATGATATTATTACAGAAGACCCCTGACTGTGATAAAACTGACCAGGGTTCTGATAATAGCAGGATTGTGGTGATATTTAGCGTTATGCGCCATGGAGGGAGGAGTAATGCTGTGGGAGGGAGGGTGGTGGTGATGTCTTCTGACTGTGTGTGGCCACCTTTTATTGACTGAACTCACCATACCAGCTTAGTGGTTTGCTATGGTGAATACAAATGTAGATACTTATATATAACGTGTGTATAGAAGGTACAAACAGCATGACATGTCATGTTGCGTACTGGTGGCCACTATGGTTTTTGGGCACCATACCAGCTATTTGTACAGTTATGGTGAATAAAACATGTAGATACCTATATATAATGTGTGTATATAGAGTAATAACATCACAAACAGTATCGTTGGAGGAGAAATATTAGTGCGTCTGACCTTGAACCCGTGAGGGCGGCAGCCACCAGCTGACTGTGTGTGTGTAGCTATGTCTCTTATTGCCTGAACTCACCATACAAGCTTAGATGTACAGTTATGGTGAACAAAACATGTAGATACTTATATATAACGTCTGTCTATAGAATAAAAACAAACACAGTATGGTGGGAGGAGAATATTGGCGAGTGAAGAGGTGAGGAAGGGAGTGGTGGCGAGTGGCTGGTATGGTCACTCTTCTTTGCTTTTTGATTCACAATATCAACTTAGTGGTTTATTATGGTGAACAAAACATACAGATACTTATATATATAACCTGTATATATAGTGTAATAAAAGCAAAACTATTTGTTTATTGTTTTATGAACATAATAATTGAGTCACTACTATGAACACCATAATTTTGAATACAACGATGGTTCATACATTTTTATTATATAAATATATCACACTACACACTATTGAATAATATTACTGAAAAAAAAAAAAAACTTAGAAAAAATCAGAGACATTGAAATAATTAGGTAATAATATCTTTGTGGCAACTCCTGCCTGACAGCTGGAGCAGTGCAGACCTTGTCTGGCGGCTGCTGTCAATGCCTCTTTTTTGCCAGACTTCCCGACCATATTGCGGCCAAAATATGCCACCTATGATTCTCCCCCCCCCCCCTCCCCCGTGATCTGGGAACACAGAACACTTTTATACGACGAAAAAAAAATTGGGATTTTTTTATTTTTTGCACCTGGCGATATTACAGGCCTAAAAGCCCTTAGCGGTTTAAGGGTTAACCACTGTGCTGTACCGGTCAAGAAATCTCATTTGACCATTACTGCGCAAACCAAGAAAGCACTTTTTTTTCCTAATCCATTCCAAACGTGAGTGCAGTAGGTTGGGTACGAAATGAACTTCTGAGACTTCCAATGGGCAGCCATCTTGAAAAAAACCAGCGTTGAATGTAATGAAACGCCATTTTCTGGGTGAGCCCCGGAGGCTCCCTGGAGCTTATCGGGCTAATGTGTGTTATGTTAGACCGGGACATTAGCTATGGAGTTCAGACCTACCAGGGACCAGCGCCAGAACCTGGCCCCTTCAGAGAGGTTTCAGGGAGCAATGGCCCTGGAAAACCCCATATGGTTGGGGGTTTTCCTTATCTGCCATCGACCGGGGTTAGGCACCCAGAAAGGTAGGCGTAACAAAACAAACCCCACATGGTAAAAAACTACAACAAAAACCGAACAGAGAGGTAGAAAACTCCCTACAATCCCAAGGAAAACAATCAAACAATCAATTTACTGCCGCGCCGGTCGTCCGCGCAGCCCTCCCCTCCCCGGGAGGGGGAGTGGGGGGGGGCCCCGGACCTCACCGCGCCGGCTGCCGTCAGTTCGGAAACTAGGCTTCAACCAACGCGAAAAATCCCGCCGACCGGATGGGAGGGAGGGTAACCAGGGAGCCTCCGGGGCTCACCCAGAAAATGGCGTTTCATTACATTCAACGCTGGTTTTCTGGGGGGAGCCCCTACGGCTCCCTGGAGCTACATACCCAAAGAGAAGGAAAAATGGGACTTACCCGGGAGGCGGTGGCCACAAACTCCTCAACTCGAAGTCGAGACAACAGGCTGCAACCTGCGACCCAAAGCAACACAAGAACGACGAGGAGCAGGGACATTCACCAAATAACGGGCGGCCAGGACCCTGTTCGACTTCCAAAATCCACGCGCCTGAATATGAGCCCAAGACATATTACCAAACACGGCAGCCAAAGCCGCAAACTTCCTAACGTCATGGGCGCGAGGATAGACCGCAGGCTGGCTAGATTTAATAACCCTGCGGACAACCTGGGAGACCCGAGCCCTGGAACAGGGAACGAGGGAAACCGGATCAACCCAAAGCGCATCCCCAGCCACTCCGGCCGAAGCGCGCAGGTAACGGCGAAGTGCAGCAACAGGACACAACACATGATGCACCCCCGGCCGAACCAACCAAGCATCAATGACCCACGGACCCCTCCGGAAAGCAGCCGTCTCGTTCTTCGCCAGAAAGGACGGAGAAGGCTGCAAACGGACAAACCTACCCCCAGGACCAAAAGAGCAGTAACCCCTGCGCCGGAGGAGAGCATGAAGCTCCCCTACCCGGCCCCCAGAGGCCAATGCCAACAAAAACAAAGCCTTGGAAAAACAATCAGGAACCGAAGGGGCCACCACAAACCGAGGAGAGGAAAGATAGGAGAGCACCCTGTCCAAGGACCAGGACGGCTCAGGCGGCGCATGAGCAGGCCGGAGGTGAAACATAGCACGGGAAAGCTTACGAAACGGGGCGGATGTGACGTCCACCCCGAAAGCGAGCTGGAGCGGCTCCGCCAGCGCCGCACGATACGAGGCGACAGTATTAGGCATCAAATGACGGTCCTGAAAAAGCCAAGTAAGGAAGGACAAAACAACCCGATCCGAGAGAAAAGACAACCTACGAAGAGCCAGAAAATGGCGAAAGGAACGCCAGGAAACTTCATACTGTCGCCTAGACGAAGCTCTCAGGTGGGACACCATCAAAGAAGCCACCTGATCACCATAGAAATGGTGATACACCCGCGTCAAAAAGACCAGACGCGAAGAGCAGAGGAGAAGGTCGAACCAGCCCCGTACCGGATCGGGCCGACCTGCTGAAAGAGGCGGAGCCGCGGGAAACGTCCCGGGTTCGGGCACCGAGCCAGAAGCACCGGAAACCAAGGCTGGGCCGGCCACCAAGGGGCCACGAGGACTACTCTCCCCGGGAATGTCTCTAACCGAACCAGAACCCGAAGCAACAGCTGGACCGGAGGAAAAAGGTACAGGTAACCCCACCTCGACCAGTCCTGCCGAAAAGCATCCACCGCGAACGCCTCGCAGTCGGGGAAGGGCATCACATATAGAGGGAGACGCCGGGACCACGCCGACGCGAAGAGGTCCACATCTGGGAGACCGTATGTCTGGCAGATCCAACGAAACGAGTCGTCGTCGACCGTCCATTCCGTGGACAGGGGAAGGAAGCGAGACAGACCGTCCGCCAGAACGTTGGACACTCCCCGGACGTGAACCGCACGGAGAGCCAAACCCCGAGAATCCAGCAGACGAACCACTCGAAGGGACCAACCCCAAAGAGCCAAGGACCGAAGAGAACCCCCGCGGTTCAGGCAATGAACCACCGGAGAACAGTCCGAATGGAGGCGAATGGTCGATCCCCGAGCGACCCGAACCCTCCGAAGCGCGAACCAGACAGCCGCGAACTCCCGAACCGTGCTGTGAGCCCGATGGAAGGACGGACCCCACCGTCCCTGGCCTGCCTGGTGAGCACTGGTCACAAAGCCCCAGCCGAGAGACGACGCGTCCGTGAACACATCGAGCGAGGGCTCGGGAAGGCGCCAAGGCACCGAACCCCGAAAAATCCGAAGAGGAAGACGGTGACGCAGCAACCGACATAAGACCCCCGGAGGGCGAACCCAACGATCGCGAGAGAGGCGGAAAGGACGTCCCCGAAGGAACCAAAACAGACGCCGAAGCCAAACCCGACCCGGCGGGTAGACTAGCATGGCGAAGTTCAGACTCCCGCACAACCGCTTGAGCAACCGCCGAGTGACCCGGGACCCTCTCAGAAACAGCAAACGGCGGTCCCGCAGCCGCCGCAACGCCACCGGAGGTAGAGACAAGGAAGCGGTCCGAGAATCCCAAACAAGACCCAGCCAGGTCCGAACCTGGGACGGAACCAGATGGGACTTCCTCCAGTTCACCAGGAACCCGAACCTGGCGAGCTGGGAAAGAACCAAATCCCTGGCGAGCAGACAAGCTGACCGACTGGAGCCCACACCAGCCAGTCGTCGAGGTAGGCCAAAACCCGAATCCCTAGAAGACGCAGACGGGTCACCACAACTCGGGTCAGACGCGTGAAAACGCGAGGTGCCAGATTCAGGCCAAAAGGTAGGCATCGAAAACGGTAAGCGTGACGCCCTACCACGAAGACTAACCAGTCCCTGAACCCCGGATGAATAGGAACGTGCCAATACGCGTCCTTTAGGTCCAGGGACACCATCCAGGCACCCGGCTCCAACAGAAGCCGGACCTGAGACAGAGTAGTCATCCGAAAGGAGGGGCAAGGAATCCAGGGGTTCAGACGGGACAAGTCCAGAATGAACCTCAGATCCGCACAGTCCCGTTTCGGCACTGGAAACAGGCGGGAAACCCACCTGAGGGACGTAGTCGGTTCGACCACGCCCAAGCGCACCCACTCAAAGATGACTTGACGAAGCGCAGGAGAAGAGACCTGCCCTGTTAGCCCCGAACCCCCCAAAGGAGGACGAGTCGCCCAACGCCACCGCAGGCCGGATGACACGACCGAAAAGGCCCACAAATCGTGGGACCAAGCGTGGGCAAACAGAGCGAGCCTCCCCCCCATCGCCCCGTCAACGGGGCAAACTGCGAAAGGGCCGACGCCCCGCACGAGAACCCAACCGTCGAACAGGGCGAACACTGCGCTGCCCAGACGACGCTGGCCCCAAAGGGAACAACGGCTCAGAAACCGGCACCAAAGGCCCACCTCGACCAGCGGAAACCGAAACCCTGGCACGACCCCTCCGAAACTGCCGAGAACGACTGCTCCGGAGAATCAACAAGTCCGCCATAGGACGACAACTAGCCGAAGCCGCATGCAGAAACTGGGACACCGCAGACTCTGCAAACAGCAACGGACAAAAAGGAGACGAAAACCTAAGAGCCAGGGCCCAAGCGGAATCCAAAGAGAGGGCGAGCACAGCCTGACGGCACGCGAGGCGAGAAGCAAAAAACAGAGACACCGCTTCCTTCAGGATGGGCGCAAAGAGCTTCAACAGCGCAGCCGACGCCCTAGCTGCCGAAGAAAGCGCCCCGGACGAAGGCCCTTCAGCCAACGCTCCCACATCCTCCTCGAGCCAAGCAGAAGAGAGCTCGAGAAGGGAAAAGAAACGCAAGACCGAAGCCAAATGCCCACGGGAGCGCAACTCCTCCGCAACCAATGAAGCCGAAAGCTGAGGAACCTGCACGTGAAGCTGGAAAAGGCCAACATCCCGAGAAAGCACAGGAGCGAATAAGCACGCATTAAGGTGCTCAAACTCGCCCCCCAGGTAAACCTGCATAAAAGTAGCAGTCTCGCGCCAATCAAGCGTGCGGGTCCGACAGAACCCATGCCACGCCCCCAACGAAAAGAAAGGGCAGTCTGCTAGCCAGGAAGACCCCGGAACCTCCAAACGTACCCAAAAACGGGAAGAAGAACCGAACTCAAACGAGGACGGATCCATTGGGGAGGCATAACCCGGGTCTCGCAAGAGGTATGCAGCAAGAGCTTCCCGAGCCACCTTCGCGGAGAGATGGGAAGTAGCAAACCCCTGTAAAGACGGAGCCGAGGTACCCAAAGGCGCCCGGAACCGAACACGGGGAGGAGCCGAACCCAAATCATACTCATACAGGGAGGGAGGATAAGAAAACCCCTCCCCCTGCAACAATAAACCCCGTGGGGAAGGCAAAAGCACCCAAGCGGGGTCACAGGGGGCCCAAGGCCCCCAGGCCGACTCCTCCCCAGCCCCAGGATCCCTTACGTCGGGACCCGGGGCAGAGCCGTCCTCCAAACCCTCTACCCCTGAAGAAAAGGTAGAGTCCAAGGGAAAGGCAGACAAGGGGGCCTGCTGGTGGGACCCAGAAGCCTCGGCAGGAGGAACCGGCTCAAATGCCTCCGTCCCCGACCCGGATGGGGCAGCCCCCGAAGCAGCCCGAGTCTCTCCACCAACTAAATCCTGTGCCAAGGCCGAAAGCCGCATACGTTTCGGAGCCGGACACAGGGGGGGTGGTGCAGGAAGAACCACAGGGGAAGGACCAGAGGGCATAGGAGTCAAAGCCATAGCAATCAACGCCCCCAGGTCAGGGTCCCTAAAGCCAAAACGGGGCAGCCTCGGGGCATCCAGGCGGGAAACCGACCTAGCGCGTTGCAATAACCTAAATCTAACATGCAACGCTGATGCTGCCTGTACTCTAATAGGAACATCCTCAGAGTAAAACCTGAGCACAAGCAGAGAACAGGACTCGCAAGACTCCGGGTCAAAGGTGTCATTGACCCAACAGGCAGCATGACGGAGGCAAAACAGGTGACTGTCACCCTGAGACAAGGGCACACTGCAACCTTCAAACCCGCACAAGGCAGGCTGGAACTCGGGAGATGCCTCCATGGGTCCCCGAGCCCCGACAGGGGTTTCCAGGGCCCGTAGGGTAGCAACTACGGGAAGCCCGGGCAAGGTGTTGCTAACCGGTTAAGAAACCCAAACAAAACACGGGTAAATGATAATACTGAAAACCCCTGGGACGTGTACAAGCATGGGGGCCTAGCAGAGGACCACCAAAACAATACCAGGGAAACTATGGGCCCACGAGGCAGCACCTCCACCAGGCAACCAAAAACAAAACAAAAGAAAAACCCCGCAAAAGTACACCGTCCCCAGAGCAACAGGAACCGGTCGCCGCTTAGGTGGCAGGCCGCGCAACACCTTGACGCCCTAACCAGCACAAAACCAGTCCCTACCCAGGGCCAAACAAGGGCCCCAAGCCCCAGCTGGCCCCAAGGGCGAGGCAAATGCCGAGCAGCAAAAACCTCTACGGGAGCGGTTCCCGAACGCCCCAGAGAAGATAACCCTGACACGCAAGGGCAGTACTCACAGGGCGCCTAGGGAAGGAAGCCCTAGACGCATGCAGCCCCGGCACTGATGAAGTACTCCTGGCCACCGCACACCACAACAACAGCAGAGAACGCCACACGAGGCAAACACCGCCAAGGAATTTGAGGCCAGAGAAGCGTCTATCCCGGTTGACACTAGCTTGCGAACTGACGGCAGCCGGCGCGGTGAGGTCCGGGCCCCCCCCCCCCTCCCCCTCCCGGGGAGGGGAGGGCTGCGCGGACGACCGGCGCGGCAGTAAATTGATTGTTTGATTGTTTTCCTTGGGATTGTAGGGAGTTTTCTACCTCTCTGTTCGGTTTTTGTTGTAGTTTTTTACCATGTGGGGTTTGTTTTGTTACGCCTACCTTTCTGGGTGCCTAACCCCGGTCGATGGCAGATAAGGAAAACCCCCAACCATATGGGGTTTTCCAGGGCCATTGCTCCCTGAAACCTCTCTGAAGGGGCCAGGTTCTGGCGCTGGTCCCTGGTAGGTCTGAACTCCATAGCTAATGTCCCGGTCTAACATAACACACATTAGCCCGATAAGCTCCAGGGAGCCGTAGGGGCTCCCCCCAGAAAACCAGCTATTTTGAAAAAAAAAAAAAAAAACGGCATTGAATGTAATGAAACGCCATTTTCTAGAAGAGTCCCGGAGGCTCCCCGAAGCTATCCAGGCTGATATGCTAATGTCAGACTTTGGCATCAGTCATGTGTATGGAGTTTTGTGGGCCTACTGGGGATTACGAGCCAGAACCTGGCCCCCTCACAGAGGCATGAGGAGCAATGGCCTATAGAAACCCCCATGTGGTTGGAAGCATTCTATGTCTGCCATTGACTTTGTTAGGCACCCAGAAAGATAAGCATCCCAAAATAAACTCCTATTCTGGTGAAAATTGCTACAAAACGATGAACAAGTGAATAGAACTCCCCAAACAGAAATGAGCAAATGAGTATGACGATATTCGTCGCCGCGCCGCCGTCTGCACAGCTCCCACCCCCTGTCCCTGGGAGGGGAAAGGGGGAGCCCCAGACCAATGCGCCAGCCATCCACACCCCAGTTCTAAGGCTGGATATCAAAAACACGCAAAAACTGCTGACAGGAGGGAGGGAGGGTTGCTGGGGAGCCTCTGGGACTCACCCAGAAAATGGCATTTCATTATATTCAACGCTGGTTTTCTGGGGGGAGCCCCGTCGGCTCCCCGGAGCTACCAACCCAAAGACGAAAACAAGAGAGACCTAACTTGGGAGGTGGAAGTTGCACACACCCCAATGCGAAGCGGAGACAAAACTGTAACTGCCAACCCAAGGCCACACAAGCCCGACAAGGCCTAGGAACATCAACGAAGGAATGCAGAGCCAACCTACAAATGACTTGGGCATGGGACAGACCGCAGGCTGGCCAAACCTGAACCACCCCGCAGACGACCCGAGAGAACTGCTCCCTAAAACAGAGAAGAAGGGAACTCCAGAATAACTCAAAGTGTAACCCCGGTCATGGCAGCTGAGGCACGCCAAGCACCGCGAAGTACTGCAACCGAACACAACACAAATTGCACCCCCGGCCAGACCAACCAAGCATCAACAACCCAGGGGCTCCTCTGGAAAGCAGCCATGCCAGTCTTCGCCAGAAAAGAAGGAGACGGCTGCAAGTGAACAAACCTATCAGGAGAACCTAAAGAGCCAAAACCCAGGCGCCGGAGGAGGGCATAAAGCACCCCGCCCCAACTTGACCCCCAGAGGCCAACGCCCACAAGAAAAGAGCCTCGGAAAACAAACCAGAACCGAAGGGGCCACAACAAACCGAGAAGAGAGAGCACTCAATTGAAGAACTGGGACGACTCAAGCGGGGCAAGAGCTGGCCGGAAGTGAACCTCACCAGAGACGGCTCGCGAAGTGGTGGAGAGGCAACTCCAAAACCGAAGCAACACAAAACGGCTCTGCCAGCGCCGCATGAGACAAGGCGACAATATGTGGCAAGATGACGGCCCTGAACCTCCACAAAAGAGGACAAGACCACGCCAACAAAATGCAGCAAACCTACGAAGGGACAGAAAGAAAAAGGAAGCCCCACACCACTGCCAAGATGAAGCACGCAGGTGGGACACTATCAACTAAGCCACCTGACCACCAACAGATAGTGAGTGACTCGAGGCAGAATCGAACCAGCCCCATCATGGACCGATCGAGCATAGTTAGAGGCAGAGCCGTGGGAAAATCCTGGGTGCGATCACCAAGCAAGCAGAGCCGGAAACCTAAGCCGGCAAGGAATGAGATGGAATGTCTGCCGAACAGAAAACTTCCCAATGCCAGCAAGCTCGGCAGGAGATTGGAAACACTGCGGTTCGGTAGGGTAAGCCAGGAAACCAGGAACCCAAACCCGGCAAGCCGGGAAAGAACCAAACACCAGCGGCTAGGGACAAGAGTGTAGAAGATGAGGAACGAGATAGACAGGCAGCAAACGGGAACGAAAGGGACATGACCAACAACACACAGGGTCATGTAGATGTCAGGTGATGGACAGTTGAGAGGTGGGACCAAAGAACCAAAGCTCAACCTCCACAAGCACAACTAGGTGAGGACAACTAGGTGAGTACAGAGAATCTAATGCATATGAAAGGGTTAAGCCAGGCACTGCAAGACGGGCAAGGAATGAGTGAGCAAAGACCACAAAAAACGGGGCCGTGCCCCACCATGTAACAAACAACACAGATGAACAAGGAAGGCCCCAAGAAGAAGCATGCAAGGGCCAAGCAAAACGCCACAACCAATCCCCAACACACATCCTCAGTATCAAAACTGCAGCAAAATGCTTGAGGGATTCAAGCATGGGTTGGACATGTTTAAGAGTGGGATTGGGTGGGTATAAAGAGGAGCTGCCTCATATGGGCCAATAGGCCTTCTGCAGTTATCTGTGTTCTTATGTTCTTATCCAAAAACCACAAACCAGCGCATGGCCAAAAGAGACGTCCGACCGCAGAAACTCACCTGCAGAGTGTAGGCACGAGTGCGTCACGACACATCGGAGCCGAGAATATTCTGGGAGCACCGCCAGAGGAAGAAGGCCAGAGCCGCACATGCAGAGAAGAGTAGGGTAGAGGTGAATGCGGCACCCCTCACCCGTACGCAGAGAAAACAAGGCATCCTCCCCATTTTGGTAATTCAGAACACCCCCAGTATCTACGGGGCATTGACTGGTGAGATGAGAGGAGTGAGAGGCGAAGCACCCGAGAGAAAAAGGATGCAGAACATCAACACTTGTGTACACCGTCCATAACAAAAACTCCCATGGCGCATGCGCAGGATGCATGAGATCCGAGCCACTCAACTTGCCTGGCGAGGAAAGGCGCCAACTAGGAGTATTTAAGGAAAATGAGCAGTGCCGAGACAGAGCACATAGAGAAAATATAATTACAAAAGAACGAGACAGTACTGAAAACCGAGAAGAAGCACGGAAGAGGACCACCGAGCCCTAGAAAGGACCGGAGGGAAGCCTTACCGGAAGACGACAGATGTCCCAATACAGTAATACGGGAAGAAGCGAAGACCTTCCCGAACCTTTGAGAACCCACAGAAGCAAGCACAAAATCCCGAAGGCTCATAAAGGCACAGTCGCACCCGAAACCAAACGTCATGTAGAACCCCGAGAAGAGGGGAACAGGATCCCGACATGACGGAGAAGTCCTGTCCCAGAGAAGAAGGGTGAGGGAAATGGAGAAGAGTACCCACCGATAGGACGAAACCAACGGACCCAAAGTGACAAGGAAGCGAACTCAGGGAGGGGCCGATGCTCAACGACTCATACGCAGAGGGGGGAAAGGAAAACCCCCACTCCCCGTAACCCGCAAGACTCGCTCAGAGGATAGAAAACCCCAGCGGGGTCCAACGGGGCCCGAGGGCCTCCAAGTCAGCCCCTCTCCAGCCCCGGGAACCAACACGGCAGGCCCCGGGGCCGAGCCATCCCCCCAAAGCCCCAGCCCCACAAGAAAAGGCCTGGGCAGCCAGAAAATCCCTAAGGAAGGGAGCCCACTGGTAGACTCATACAACACGGCTGGAGGAACAGGCTCGAAAGCCTCCATCGCTACCCTGGAAGGGGAAATCCCCAAGACCACCCAAGTCTCAGGACCATTAAAGCCCCGCCCCGACCCCGAACCCACAGACGGTAAGGATCCAGATGCAGGGAGGAAAAGGAAGGGGAAGGGAGGGAAGGGGAGGGGGAACAGGCAAAATCACAACAGGGGAAAGACAAGGGGGGCGCAGACGGAAACAAAACCGAAGCAACCAACAACCCCCAAGCCCCGTCACAACAACCAAACAACGGAGCAGCCTCGGGGCACCCGGGGAGCAAACAACCTAGCACGTTGCAAGGACTTAACTAAACTCAATGTGCAACACCCATGCTGCCTGCACCCGCATAGTCAGCATAAGACTCCGGATCGAAGGTGCCACCGACCCCACAGGCAGCAGAGGCAAAAACAGTGAGAGCCACCCTGAGACAAGGGAACCGAGCAACCCTCGAACTCGCACAAAGCGAGGAGGGGATATCAGGGGTCACATCTATCGGACCCACATGCCCCTGTGGGGTTTCCCAGGGTCCTGAGACGGAACTCACGCTCAAGGAAGCCCGGGCAGGGTACTGGCGCAAAAGTCTACCCAACAACTTTCTAAAAACTGAACTCCGGGGACGTGAACACTCACGGGGGACCAAGCAGGGGGCACCACCGGAATAAAGAGTACTCAGTACACAGGGGGCAATAACCAAGGCAGACATCCCCGACCAGGCAGACAAACAAAAAGAAAAAGAAAACCCCCGGCAAGAGGACAGCGTACCCAGGCAGAACAGAGCCGACCGCTATGATTGGTGAAAACAAGCTTCGCAGTACCCTGCGCCCATACCAGTGCAAACTGCCCCCTACCCGAAGCCAAACAAGGGAGACAGAACACCCTAGCACACACAGGGCGGCCAAAAACCGATTAGTAAATGGCCAAGTTGAGACAGAACCCAAGGAACCTGAGGAAGGTGGCAGTACTTACTGGGTACCTAGGGAATGGAACCCTAGGTGCATGCAGCCCGTGTACTGAAGAATCACTCCTGGCTCACAGACCCCTTATAAGACAGCAAACACGCCACAGGGCACAGAGCAGAGACCAAGACTGGAGCCAGAGCACACGACTTCTCAGAACTGTGGTTTTGGGTTGCCGGCATGAGGGGTCTGGGGCTCTCCCTTCCCCCTCCTGGGGAGGGGGAAAGCTGCGCAGACGGCGGCGCAGTGACATCATGCTCATTAGCTCGTTTTTATTTTGGGAGTTCTGTCCACTAGTTCGGCTCTCAGTAGCAATTTCTTAACCAGAATAGGGGTTTGTTTTGGGATGCTTACCTTTCTGGGTGCCTGACCCGGTCGATGGCAGACAGAATGCTCCCAACCACATGGGGGTTTCTATAACCATTGCTATTCATGCCACTCTGAGGGGGCCAGGTTCTGGCTCATGATCCCCGGTAGGCCTAAGAACTCCACACACATGACTGATGCCAAAGTCTGACATTAGCAATATTAGTCTGGATAGCTGAATAAAGCATACAGTGCTAAGAGCAATGAAGAGAAACACAAAGGTGAGAGAACAGTACAATTAATTGAAAAAAACATTTTAAATAAAGTACACTCTCAACTCTGTATACTCTGACAATATTGCCAGAGATTCTACAAATTAAATTTAGCTGTAATATTTTACATTTAAATTACAAAATAGAAGAACTAGATTAACAGATTACCTGCTTGTGATGGGATCATACACTTCTACAGTTCTTAAGAAGGTTGAGCCATCATATCCTCCACACACATATAACTTTCCATCCAGTGTAGCTGCACCAAGACGACAGCGTTTGCTTAGCATTGGAGTAACAGGTGTCCACTGACCTGTTGTTGGGTCATACCGCTCCACCTAAGAAACATATACAGTATATAAAATAATAAAATGTATTCCACAGTAACACATACAAAACAGCGTTGAATATAATGAAACGGCAGTTTCTGGGTGAGACCAAGAGGCTCCCCAGAGCTATCCAGGCTTATATGGATATAACAGACTTTCGCATCAGTCATGTGAATGGAGTTCTTAGGCCTACCGGGGACCACGAGCCAAAACCTGGCCCCCTCAAAGAGGCAAGAGGAGCAATGGCCTATGGAAACCCCTGTGTGGTTGCAAGCTTTCCATGTCTGCCATCGACCGGGTCAGGCACCCAGAAAGATAAGCGACCCAAAACAAACCCCTATTCTGGTTAAAATATTGCTACTGAAAGCCGAACTAGTAAACAGAACTCCTCAAATGAAAACGAGTAAACGAGTATAGTGTAACCACGTCACTGTCTGCACAACCCCCCCCCCTCTCCGGGAGGGGCAAGGGGAAGCCCCAGACCCTCACGCTGGCTATCCACCCCGCAATTCTGAGGCTGGATGTCAAAAACCCAGAAAAAGAAAAACTGCCGACCAGAGAGAGGGAGGGATGCCAGGGAGCCTCCGGGTCTCATACAGAAAATGGCATTTCATTACATTCAACGCTGGTTTTCTGGGGGGAACTCCTTCGGCTTCCTGGAGCTACTTACCAAAAGACAAAACAAGAGGGACTTATCTGGGAGGTGGTCGGCACTCGCCCCCTCAACGCAAAGTCGAGACAACTGGCTGCAACCACCGACCCAATGCAACACAGGCCCAACCAGGCCCCACAATGACAAGGTAGATTGGCCAGGACACTGTTCGGCCTTCAAAAACCACATGTCTGAATGTCAGCTCAAGACCTGTTACCAAAGACGGCAGCTAGCGCAGCAAACTTATGAACGTCGTGGGCACGAGGATAAACCCCAGGCTGGCTGGATTGAATAACTCTGCGGACAACTTGGAAGACCCGAGCCCTGGAACATGGAAGAAGGGAAACCGGGTCAACCCAAAGCACATCCTCGGTCATGGAGGCTGTGCATGAGGGGTGCATCATGTGTTGTCTGGCCCTCTCAGAGAGGCACGAGGAGCAATGGCCTATAGAAACCCCCCTGTGGTTGGGAGCCTTCTATGTCTGCCATCGACCAGAACAGGCATCCAGAAAGGTAGGTGCCCCAAAACAAATCCCTACTCTGGTCAAAATATTGCTACCAAAAGCCGAACGAGTGGACAGAACTCGCCAAACAAAATTATCAAACTAGCATGATGTCATCACGTCGCCACGCCGCAGTCTGCGCAACCCTCAACCAACCCAGACCATCTGCTCCGGCGATCCAATCAGCAGTTCATAGGCTGGATGTCAAAACATGCAAAAAACACCGCCGACCATAGGTGTGGGATATTTGGGCTTGATTCTGATTAATTAATAATTAAAGTAGTAAATTAAATTACGAAGGACCACCCGCTTTTAAAGTAAAGAGGGAAACTGAGAATTTCAGATCATTAGATAAATTCTAGAGAAAACCAGTGACTATGGATATGACTAGAAAGTATGATCATGAGTATAATTAATGGGCTGTATTATTAAAGAAACAAACCTCAAACACCTACATTGGGGGGTTATTGCTGGAGGTAAGTACGTCCAGGAATCAGTGTGGTTCGTTCACTAATCCAATTAATAATCTAATCCTATAAATAATGCTGAATATAATATTGTTCATATAAAGAAGAACATGAATATGAGCATAGTAATGAGTTACAGTAAATCACACATTAATATTAAACATTCTGAATGTATCAAATTGCAAGAATATGGATAAAAAAGAAATAAGCCTTAGCTTGTAGTAGGTTCCTTTAGATAACCCTGGAAGTCCTCTTAATCTCCAAGTCTGGTACACTGACGAATGGCACGGTTAACATGGAGAAGACAGCATGAGGAATCCGTCTCTCGAGCTGCAAGATAAATAACTACCAGTAGCAATTGATTTAACTACTCAATTCATATTCAAGATTATTGATATCTACAGATGGAATTCTAATCACCTGTTATTAGGTGTTATCTCGCCGCGTGACGAACAATCACCCCGCTATTATTAAACCTGTAAATGATGCATCAAATAAAGGGTACTTAGCTGTGGGCACTGTATAAGTATTAAGATTGCCGTAATTACGCATCCCAGGCTCCGGTGAACCTATCCTGGATTGATGCGTTTCAAGCTGGCTGATCACGTGTCGTCAGGAACCAAGTCTAGGGGTCCCTCATTTAACACCAGCACTAGTTGAAGATATTATCTGCAAGGTCGTTCACGCCTCACAGTGGCGGCTTTCATCTGAAGATGAATAACACCTGCCCGATTTGCTGGGCAATGGCGTCCTTTATGAGTACGGTAAGCACAGTTCTGCTTCCTTCCGGCTCTGCACGTGTCCGCGTACCGACTGTGGGGGATGGCGTCCCTCCAACCCACGCCGAGTCGACGTTCATAACACAAATTATTGTCTTGAACATTAATATTTCTCGCATTCGCGCTTGAAACTCTAAAGACTGGACGGGTTTATTATTTAGAGGAACGAAATATTATTATTTAACTATTTAAGAACAGTAAATATATAAGGGAGAGGAATTAATGTCTCCCCATGGCATTCATTGATGACGTTAACACTATCGCGAGGTAGACGCTATGATTCTAACGCTCTATTCGGCTTTTAGTTAGAGAACAATTCGTCTGCAATCAGTTGTCATACAGAATGCTTTAATTATGGAGAATCGTATTTAATTCTCACACAAATTGAATATAATGTGTTTTACTGTAAAGAAATCTGACGCAATACTGGCGTCAGGTGACGTGAGAATTCTAGCCTAATGCACAGATGAATTATTAGTACATGAGAATTCTACGAGTTGTTAATTTTTACTTACTACAATATTAAGTATGGTTAGTAATAAGTAATGAGAATACAACAATGCTGTATTCGATGTTGGAAATATCCAACAATAGGTAGAGAGGGATGCCGGGGAGACACCGGGACTCGCCCAGAAAATGGCGTTTCATTACATTCAACGCTGGTTTTCTGGGGGGGAGCCATGTTGGCTCCCAGGAGCTGCCTCACCACAGATAAGGAAAAGAGGGAAGGATCTGGGAGGCGGACGCCACGCACCCTAACCTAAAAAACAAGACCACAGATGAAACTATAAAACCCTGCAGACAACCCGGGAGACCCGCACCCAATAACAGGAATGAGGGAAGAAAGGAACCCGGGCAAACCAAAACGTCTCCACGACCCCAGAGGCCAAGATGCACAGAGAACAGCGAAGAGCTGCAACTGAACAACAAAGGAAGCACCCCCGGCTTGACCAAGCAAGCAGCAACCCAAGGACCAAACCGAGAAGAAAGAAAACAGACCACCTGGGCCAACAACCAGGACGGCACCGGAAAAGCAAGAGCAGGCCTGAGGTGAAACAACGCCCAAGACAGCAAGCGGAATGAAGCAGAAGGAACAGCAACACTGAAAGCAAGCTGGAGCAGCTCCGCCAGCACCACCCCTAGACGAGGCGACAGTACACGGTACCAGACGACGGCCCTGGAACAACCCCGAAGGGAAAGACAAGACAACCCTATCGGACACCAAAGGACCCTTCGCAGTGATAGGAAAACCGGAAGGACCGCCAGGAAACTACACACCGCCGCCAAGACAAAGCACGCAGGTGGGAAACCAACAACGAAGCCACCAGTGCCCACACAAGCGACGAGAAACTAGAGACAAAAACCCGAGACGCGAAGACTCGAGGGGAAGAATGAACCAGCCTCATACAGAGCTGGACCAATCCGCAAAAAGAGGCAGAGCCGAGGGAAAACCCACAGGATTGGAACTGAGTAAAGCAGCAGTTTTTGCCAAGGCAGGCAAAAACCAGAAGGAACAGCCACCAGGGAAACAGGAACTCAACCTTGGCGGCCTGAAAAGGAACCAACCCGAGCGAGCAGACACGCCCTGTCTGGGAGGAATCCTTCCCCCCTCCCCCCAGGACCTCTGAAGGACCAACAAGGCCAAACACCGAGGAGCCTGGGCCCAGGCAGAGACCAACGAGAAAAACGAGCACCACGAACCAAAGCATGAGACGCGAAACGAAACACAGTGACCCTGCAACCCAAAGGAGCAGCACAACTAGCTCCAGCAGGGAAGAACGAAGCATGCGTCTCCGAGGTAAACATGAGAAGAACTACGCAGGACGTGAACCGCAGGAAAACAAAAACCTATGTTCCAGAAAAGGAACAAATGAAAGCCGGAGCCAGGACCAGAATCCTAGCTACCCGTCCCAAGAAAAGGAACCAGCAGGGCAGGAGCGGTTGACCAGAAATCCACAACCCCCCGCAAACCATATAACGCAGAAGCCTGCAATGAGATGCAAGGCAAAAGTGAAGGAACTCGGTTCCAAAACTGAACACCGGGGTAGGCCAAAAGCAGGGAACGGAACATGGACAGAGGCCCACCCCAGCACCTAACATCAGAACAGCTAATAAGCACCGAGCCAGATACCCAGCCCTGAGGAGCATAGAGGGAGGAAAAATGGAAATAGACAAGGAAAAAAACATAATACGGACCAAGTAGCAGCCAGTAACGCAATGCACACGACCAACTACAACGTGTGTTGCGGGAAGTCGCACATACACAGAGGGACACCATGGATATCAGGGTGCAGTCAGGCACCGAAGATAGGTAAGGAAGGAGTGTCCAGATATAGGGAAAAGGCCCAGGTGCCGAAAAACTAAACAAAAAGCACAGAAATGCAGGGCAGTACCCCACAGTACAACTAAGCACAAGATACACGGACAAAGTAAAATCACCGTAAGACACATGCAAGGTGTCCAAGCAACACACACAACACCTAACAACTCTGTTAGGTGCCATCAACGCAACCCTGTCAAGCGGGGAACTGACAGGGTAGACAAGGATGGAGTATGGAACACGGGTGGTACACGCACAAAGGGACACAGGAGGAAGCAGAGTACCCAAATGAGCCACAGAGACATTAGAAAAAACTGTTTAATGACAGAGGAGGTAGGAAATGGAATACACTAGGAAGTGATGTGGTGGTGGCAGACTCCAATCACATTTGCAAATGTAGATAAGATAGAGCCCAGTAGGCTCAGGAATCTGCACACTTGTCGACCGACAGTTGAGAGGCGGGACCAAAGAGCCAGAGCTCAATCCCACCAGCACAACTAGGCGAGCACCCCATCAAAAGTCGAGAACCAGCACCTGATCAACAGAGTCGCCAGACTGTACAATCTCGCCTGCAGAGCGGAGACACGACCGTGTCACAACACAGTTGAGCCGAGGAACATACCAGGAGCATCGCTGGCGGAATATGTCCAGAGTCGCGAACCCAGCAGAAAACGTGGTGCAGTACAGAGGTGCAGGTGGCGCCACTCTGAGCCACCCCACACCCGTAAGCAGAGAAAAGAACGAAGTGATGTCCCCACATATAAAATCCAGAACACCCCAAGCATCTAGAGGGCTATGACTGGGGAGAGAAAACGAGCGAGAAGGCGCAGAAAACTGGGATAAAGGACGTGGAACACATGTGTTCACCGCCAGAAACAAAACGATCACCCCCGGCCCCAGCACCCAAGGTACAAACCACACCACCCATCTGCAGTGTGGCGCAGCTCGTACACCAGTCTGAAATACACATATCGTACATACACTGGCAAGGCGTATGTAACGAATACGACGAATGTCGAAACAGGAAGGAGAGATGATGTGAAAACAAAATAAGGTGAAACAGAACCGAAAGAAGACAAGGAGGACGGTAGGGGACCAACGAGTTCGAGAAAAAAAACAGAGGAAAACCTCACTGGAAGTTAACAGACGTTCCAATAATATCGGAAGTTACAAAGAGGTTCGTGAACCAGCGAGAACCATGACAGGCAAGCACAAATGCACGGAGGTAAATATGGACAAAAAGGACACCCTGATCAAGGGACATGCAGAGACCCCGAAACGAAGGGAACAGTATAGTGATATAAGCGCGAAAAAGGTGAGGAAAATGGGGTGAAACACACCCCGCAGGAATGACGAAACGGATGGACTCGAAGGGACACTGAATCGAACCAAGGGAGGGGTACACCCAAAACCAACACGAACGCAGAGGAAGAAGGAAAACCCAACTCTGAGGAACTGTAAGCCCCACACCGAGGGTACAAAGACCCAAGTGGGGCAAAACGGGGCCGAGATACCCCAGACAACCCCGCCCCAACCCCGGGAACCTCTATGGCAGGACCCAGGGCCGAGCAGTACCCCACAAAGCTCCAGCCTCACAAGGAAAAGCCGGGGTAGCCGTACAAAACACGAAGGAAGAGAGCCCACTGGTCAGACCCATATGGTACGGCTGCAGGAACAGGCTTGAGTGCCTCTGCCGACACCCGGGAAGAGGATAACCCCCGAGACCGCCCGAGTCTCAACCCAACCAGACCCTGCTTCAACCCCGAAACCCGCCTACAGTTCGGAGCCGGAAGCAAAGGGAGGATGTATGTACAACAGAAGGGGAAAGACTAGGAGGGGAAGAAGGAACTAGAGCAAAAGTGACTCCCACCCCGAAGCCCAGACCCCTAAAACCAAAACGGGGCAATCTCGGGGCATCCGGAGCCGCAACTAACCTAGAGCATTGCAGCAACCTAAACCTAGCATGCAACGCCGCAGCCGCCTGCACCTACTTATCATGATCAGTGGCCTGGGTGAACGAGAGCACGTACAGACAACACCCGTCGCACGACTCCGGGTCAAACGAAACAATGACCCAACAGGCAGCATGGCGGAGGCACAACTGGTGAGTGTCACCCTGAAACAAGGGGACAGATCAACCTTCAAACTCGCAAAACGCGAGGGGGGACTCAGGGGTCACGTCCATTGGACCACGTAGTCTCTGTGGGGTTTCCCAGGGCCCTTAGCCATGGTTACATGCTAAGGGAAGCCCAGGCAGGTTGTTGTTTGGGGTGTGGAGGGGAAGCACACGTGAGCACGAGCTCTGCGAAAAACAATATATATCTAGGGATATTTCAGTGTTACAGGAACTAAACACAATTAGATATCTCATAAAGTGTTGACCAGACCACACACTAGAGGTTGAAGGGACGACGACGTTTCGGTCCGTCCTGGACCATTCTCACAATCGACTTGAGAATGGTCCAGGACGGACCGAAACGTCGTCGTCCCTTCAACCTCTAGTGTGTGGTCTGGTCAACATACTTCAGCCACGTTATTGTGACTCATCGCCTGCATATCTCATAAAGTGCATCTCAACATATTAAACAACATACCATAGTGATTGCCATCCGACTTTTGTGTTTAAAGGAAATAACAAGTGAATTTCGTGTGGAGTCAACCTCGTGGTGCCAGAGCCGCCCAGCCCATAGACCCCACGTCCCGTGTGCCCACCGTGTGTGTGTGCTTACTAACAAATTGGTTTCCAACAAGTGTAATAGGGAAATGTGGATCGAGAAATTAGTAATAGAGAAAGTGAAAATCATTGCAAGTCGGAAATAAAGCAGAAAATCCCCTATGGTAATACAGGCAAATTAATATATCAGTGTTATAACTCAAGTAACTGGCAACTGATGGCATCCAGCCGTGGTCTGGGACAACAACGTGTAAACTGTACAGCCTCTGGGACCCTCACCCTCAACCGTGCGATAAGTACTGCCCATAGAGTAGAACAAATAAACATATATTATTACAAATATAATATATTATACATAGAACAAATAAACATATATTATTACAAATAGTTCCAAGGGGGTTGTCATAGCCAGGGGGTGGTAACGGGGGACAAGCTCCCATGACCTATAAAATGCTCCTATACGGCATGCGTCTCAAATAGCCTCTGATAACCAAGTCCAACTCCTGGCCTGCACGGGTGGCTTAGTCTAAGTCCGGCGGAACTGCTTTTACCGACAGGAGAAGGGGCGAGGGCGTGCCTCTGGCACCTTAAAACCAACTGTTCTGGGTAGATGGGACACGATAGCCTGGGAAGGCAGCCCCTCTAGGGGAAGGAAAAGCCTGATTTTTAACCTCCGCTGCCTTGCAGCCATACCCCTGTTTTGGGAAAGGCTTCAGGAGTCAACCTCAAGGAAAAATCTGGAGTTGGAGCCTCTAAGGCAGTTCGTTGTTGACGTCGACATCGTTCTAGCAGCTCCTGCGACGTTGCTGGAACCATGTGTATTGGCATTTGTCTTTCTATTGGATAATTTCAGCAACGTGGAGAGGGGGGACCTGCTGCATGGGTAACAGCTTCTCCTCCATATCTACCTACCCAGGCTTTGCGCCCTGGAAACGACACTCCAGCTTCGCCTCACAGCGTCGAACCAACACGGGAAGCGGCAGTCTACCGGTTTTAAGTCTTCTGCTCGATTCGCGAAGAGTGTGACGCCAGGAGTTGCTTCCGACGGTGGGAGGGGTCATCGCGCCCCACTGGGCAGCTACCGCCCGCCTCAAGCTGGGCAAACCCCAGCCAATAAGGTGTTGCCTCGCCACGGTCCGTTAACCTCACTGGGTACGTGGGGTTTAGGGTGAAAACCGACAAGCGGCCCGACAACTTTGCACCAAGCAATACCAAAGCTAAGAAGAAAATATCAACTGCCCTAAAGCTGGGCACATGGAACGTCAGGACATTGACACCAGGTTTCTCTGACGACCTGCAAGACATCAATGACGCCCAAAAAACAGCAATCATTGATAGGGAGCTGAGCAAACTGCAGATGGATATTGTTGCTCTCCAAGAGACCAGGCTCCCTGGATCAGGATCTGTGAGAGAGAAGACCTTCTCTTTCTTCTGGCAAGGAAAACCACCTGATGAGACCAGAGAACATGGTGTGGGATTTGCCGTCAGGAATGCACTGTTGGGACACATTATGCCACCAATAGGGGAAACCGAACAAATTCTGTCTCTGCAACTGCACTCCCAAACAGGACCAGTCAATGTAATTAGTGTATATGCACCAACCCTGACTTCTCCAGCAGAGGCAAAGGAAAAATTCTACGATGACCTCAACAGAGTCATAGCGAGAATCCCTGTAAAGGAGCCACTGTTCATCCTCGACGACTTTAACGCCAGAGTGGGTGCCGAGCACAAAATTTGGCCCACTTGTCTGGGTCAATTCGGCATAGGGAGGATGAATGAGAACGGGCAACGTTTGCTAGAACTCTGCTGCCTTCATGGTCTTTGTGTCACCAACACGTTCTTCAGCACAAAGCCTCAACACCGAGTATCTTGGAGACACCCCAGATCCAAGCACTGGCACCAGCTTGGCCTGATTCTTACCAGGCGTGCAAGTCTACCCAGCGTCAAGATTACGCGTAGCTACCAGAGTGCTGTCTGTGACACCGACCACTCCCTGGTATGTAGCAGGGTCGAGATGCAACCAAAGATGATTCATCACTCGAAAAAGGTCGGCAGACCTCGCATCGACACCACCAAGACCCGCAACCAGGACAAGGTGGAAGATTTTGCACGCGTGCTCGAGGAAGCTCTCCCTGGCCCAGCCGGGGTCACTGCCTGTAAAAGATGGGAGCACTTCAGAGACGCTGTGTTCAACGCTGCCATTTCCACCTTTGGCATGAAGACCAACAGGTCGGCAGACTGGTTCGAGGCTCACTCGGAAGAGAAGACACCTGTCATCGAAGAGAAGAGAAACGCCTTGGCAGCCTACAAAGCCTGCCCAAGTCAGTGCAACTTACAGATCCTTCGGGCCGTCCGCTGCAAAGTGCAGCAGAGTGCCAGGCGATGTGCCAACAACTATTGGCTCCAGCTCTGCTCCCAGATACAGACTGCAGCGGATACAGGCAATGTAAGGGGAATGTATGATGGCATCAAGCAGGCCCTCAGCCCAATACAGAGGAAGACTGCTCCTCTGAAATCAGCCACTGGCGAGGTGATTCAGGACCAGACACTGTAGCTGAAGCGCTGGGTCGAGCACTACTCTGAGCTATATGCCAGGGACAAAGTGGTCACCGAAAATGCCCTGAGCGCCATTGAGTGTCTGCCTGTGTTAAAGGAGCTCGACAGCGAACCGACCCTGGAAGAACACAGCGATGCCCTAGACTCCATTGCTCCTGGTATAGCTCCTGGCAAAGATGGCATTCCTGCTGAGACCTTAAGTGCTGCAGAGGTAGCCTGCTCATGGAACTGCATGAAATGCTCTGCCTCTGCTGGGAAGAAGGAGAGGTGCCACAGGACATGAGGGATGCCAACATCGTCACGCTGTATAAGAATAAAGGTGACAGGGGCGACTGCAACAACTACCGTGGAATCTCCCTCCTCAGTATTGTCGGAAAGCTGTTTGCTCGAGTCGCATTGAAGAGGCTCCAAGTACTTGCAGAGAGAGAATGTATCCAGAATCACAATGCGGATTCAGAGCTGACAGGTCCACCATTGACATGGTCTTTTCCCTCAGACAACTGCAGGAGAAATGCAGGGAACAGAAGCAACTGCTCTTCATAGCCTTTATAGATCTGATGAAGGCCTTCGACCTCATCAGCAGGGATGGCCTGTTCAAGATCCTCCCCAAGATCGGATGCCCACCCAGGCTCCTCAGCATCATCAGATCTTTCCATGAGAACATGAGGGGCACCGTGGTCTTTGATGGCCTAACATCAGACGCCTTTGACATCCGAAGTGGAGTAAAGCAGGGCTGCGTACTGGCTCCAACCCTATTCGGGATTTTCTTCGCAGTTATGCTGCGGCACGCCTTCGGATCTGTCACGGAAGGCATTTACCTCTGGACCAGGTCGGATGGAAAGCTCTTTAACCTCGCCAGGCTGAGAGCCAAGACGAAGGTTCGGCTGAGGTGTCTGCGCGACTTCCTTTTTGCCAACGACGCAGCAGTCACTGCCCACTCGGCCGAAGACCTCCAACGGCTCATAACCCACTTCAGCGAGGCCTCTCAGGCTTTTGGATTCACCATCAGCCTGAAGAAAACACAAGTCATGGGACAAGGAGTGGACTCCCCACCTGACATCGGCATCTCCGATTCCAAACTGGAAGTCGTTCACGACTTCGTGTACCTGGGCTCCACAATCTCTGACTCCCTCTCTCTTGATACGGAGCTAAACAAACGCATCGGTAAGGCATCTACTACCATGTCCAGACTGACAAAGAGAGTGTGGGCCAACAATAGGCTAACTGAGTATACTAAGATTCAGGTTTACAGAACCTGTGTCCTGAGCACTCTCCTTTATGGCAGTGAGTCTTGGACACTCTGCGCCCGTCAGGAAAGACAGCTGAATACCTACCACATGCGCTACCTTCGACACATCTTGGACATCACCTGGCAGGACAAGGTGACAAACAACAACGTCTTGGGGAGAGCAAGAATCACCAGCATGTACACAATGCTGAAACAGAGACGAATGCGCTGGCTCAGGCATGTTGTGCGAATGGGCGACGGCAGGATCCCCAAGAACCTCCTGTACGGAGAGCTGATGCAGGGAAAGCGTCCAACAGGTAAGCCCCAGCTACGGTACAAAGACGTATGCAAGAGGGACCTGGAAGCCATGGACGTCGATCTTGCTATATGGGAGACACTGGCTGCAGACCGTTCAGCCTGGGGGCAGTCTGTTCAAAGAGGTCTCTCCAAGTTCGAGGAGTCACTTGCCAAGGAATCGGAGGCAAAGAGACAGAGAAGGAAAGCCGGTAACCAGGAAGACAGACCAGAATCGGACTTTGTTTGTGCTCGGTGTGGGATGGACTGCCACTCTCGGATTGGCCTCATCAGTCACACCAGACGCTGCACCAGGATTGACAACTAGGGCGCAACTCCATAGTCTCCCGAGACTGAAGGATGCCTACTACTATTACAAATATACGGTATACATATAATATTATAAATATATAGATATATACAACAAAACAAGGCAAAATGGGAGTAAACAAACAAATTTGCGGCTACTGTAACAACTCCTTAACCCTTAAACTGTACATGGCGTATATATACTCCATGAGTAACATGTCCCACCATGCGCATGGCGTATATACTGTATACGCCAAAGGGTGCCAGGCACGATTCAAATGTTCCGCGGTGTAAAGGTGTCACCCATACTGTAGCCAGGGGTGATTGTAAACAGACGCCATCTTGAAAAAAATCTAGAGCAGGCCTCCTTTGTCTCCCAGGCCTTAGTTAGTGGCCAGACACCATGGCGAGCGCATCACGACCCAGCGTCCGATCTCGCTCAGCGCACCACGGCGTGCAGTCTTTGACTGAAGACGAAATAGCCAACGAATTGTTCAAGGACGTTAACAAATCTGATGTTGACGACTCAGATATAGATGAGGACTATACACAGCCTGAAGAAATAGAAACCACGGATAGTGAGGGTAAACATGTTGGTGCCACGAGGGTGAGGATGCCACGAGAGTCACCCACTACTACTCAACACCACTTCACGCCCAAGAACATAGTTCATGTGTGCTATTGCAAGTTTATGATATGATCGCGAGTCTGAAACAGGTCAATCATTCTCAGGTTTTAGTGATGTAGAATCGGAGAATAGTTTTGCCCGGCCTGCTAGTGCCAGTACAAGTTTCGCCGCATCAGCTGCCCGCCCAGCCAAGCGCCGCCGCATGGAACAATAAGGCGACAATGAGGAACAAATCCCCTCATGTTCCAATACTTTTCCCTCATCGACCCTTCCTGCCCCTTCTGTTGCTAGACCTGCTTCAGCTCCTAGTCCCCAGATTCCTCGCCGTGGTGCAGCTAATGGCTCTCGGAAGGTTTATTTGTGTGAAGTGATGGGGAAGATTTTGTTCCACAAATTCCCGACTCTGACAATAGAGATGTGAGAATTACAGATTTTTTCCCCTGATACTGGTGACGAAATGAGTGAAATGGACCTCTTTACTGCACATTTCGATGAGCCGCTCATGGAACATATTGTTCACGAAACGAACAGATTGCGGCCGATCTTATTGAAGGTGAGGAGGTATCAGAATTTTCACGACTACAGCGTTGGAAAGAGACAACTGTAGGTAAACTATATGTGTTTTTCGCAATTTGTAAGTTGATGAAACATTGTGTGAAACACGTACAGTGGTACCTCGGTTTAAGAGTTTAATCCGTTCCTGGAGACAGCTCGTATTCCGAAGCTAATTTCCCCATAAGAAATAATGGGAAATGAATTAATCCGTTCCTGACTACCCAAAAACCTCACTTCAAACTAAATTTTATACCTAATTCATCTAAATAAACCTACAAAAAACTATGTTCAAGTTATTACTTACTTTGCTGTTGGCGCATGGAAGATGGTGAGGAGGAGGGAGGAGAAGAGGTGTTACTGTTTGGAATGGGAGTCCCCCTTCCATTATAACATCAGGTAGTGAGGTCTTCACTGGTGTGCACACTCTGGCACGTTTTGCCTACATACCACTAAGACTTGTTTGTCTTACTAAGAATCTGTCAAAAGACACTTGTTTTTCCCAACATTTTAACACTTGTCTGTAGTAAGACATTGTCATTTAAAAGGTCAATGCAACGGCCTGCTTTATCTGGGTGAGTTTTTTCAACAAAACTTTGCAATTTTTTCTATACTTCACACATTTTCTTAACACTTTTAGTGTTATCACAGCGCTCGAGAGCGTTACCACTTTTTGTGTTGAGGTCGCACAGCGGATTCACTCAAGAGTCACGAGAAAAAATATTTCTATAAACTCTATTTGTTATGCGATCGACTTTGGGATAGTTTGAAAATGTCCGTCATGAAATTTCCGTTTTCTCTAATAGCCGCATAGCCTATTTGGGAGAACGGCGTAGCATTGCACCATCGAGGTAAGACCATTGTATTGTTGACACGACAAGTGAAATCGACGTAGATTTTTATTTGATGCCAGTCTCACACATCCTTGTGTGACATTTTATACTTATGTTCTTCTAGAACATTCTATTGCGAACACATTGGTACAAAAATGAAATACGTACAATGGGGCCTCAACTTACGATGCTAATCCATTTCCAGAGACGGATCGTAAGTCGAAATATTGTAAGTCGAAGCGATTTTTCCCATAAGAAATAAAGGGAATTGAATTAATCCGTTCCCCACCCTCCAAAATATTAACATACAAATATATTTTATACTAAATACAATGTTTTTTTCTAACTACAATACAGTACCAAAGTTACTCTTACCTTTATGGAGGGCTCTTGATGGCGTATGGAAGATGGTGATGAGGGGGAGGAGGAGAGTTGTTCCTGTTTGGAAGGGGAGTCCCCTTCCATTATCACATCAGGCAGTGATGTTTTCTCTGGGGTACTCTCTCTCCTATGTTCTGCCTGAACACCACTAGGACCTGGTTGTGGTTAAGTGCTTGTTTGTCTCACTACAAATTTGTCAAGAGCCATTTGTTTTTCCCTTCATTTTAACAGTTGTCTGTAATGATGCATCACAGTGTCATTGAATAGGATAAGGCAACGACCTACTGCAGCTTGATTTGGGCGAGTCGTTTCAGCAAAGGTCTGCAATTCTTCCCATGCTGCACACATTTTCTTAATTGTTGAGGAAGAATCATTCTGTACTCTTGTTTCTGCTCTATGGTCATCCTTACATGGGTTTTCATATGTTGAGCCTTACCACTGACTTTCCTGGCATGATATATAATAATTACTTTAATGTTCAAAATGCAAAAAATCACCACAAAAGCAGAATTTATTATAGGCGCGATCGTCACTAAGCGGGCAGCTGTAGTAAACTGAGGTAGGTCAGCCACGTGACTGGGAACCATGCGCTCGGTCGACCTGAACGTGTACCAACAAATATCGGAAGTCGACGACACCATCTGATGTCGAGTCGCATTTTTCGATGAAATTTACATTCTAACTCGAAATTATCGTAAGTAGGGAGCAATCGTATGTCGAGGTGCCACTGTACATCGAAAATTAATGTCAGGACAGTGAAAAAAGTATACACTTTTCAGTGTTGCCGCTCAATCGCTGGAAACGCCTCACTATTTTCTTAGGCTGAACCTTACCACTGGCTTTCTTGGGACCCATGGTGAGATATATAATAACTTTTATGGTCACATGACCAAAAATCCAACAAAACACTGAAAATCTGGGTGAAGAATTGACGTGGGATAGTTACTGGGCGCGAGGTACTGGTAAACTGAGGGATGAGGGGCGACAATCGCCGTACCACCACATGCTAGGTCGGCCTGTACGTGTGTCAACAAACTCGTCTTCCGAGGCCCATTTTCCGAGCAAATCCTGCTCGTGTTCCGAGAAACTCGTATTCAGGGACGTTCGTGTTCCGAGAAACTCGTATTCAGGGACATTCGTATTCCGAGGTACCACTGTAATCTCAGATTACTGGAGCAAAGACAACGCTGTTCCAACACCATTGTTCGGGAAATATATGTCCCGAGACAGATTTCTGTTGATCCTATGCTGCCTTCATTTTGCAAATAATGCAGAGGAGACAGGATGATAGGCTTTGGAGGGTGAGCACATGCTAAATGACCTGATTGGAAAGTTCCCAGATTACTACGTACCAGCTCAGAAGCTGGTTATTGATGAATCCCTTGTGCTTTTCAAAGGACGTGCTGCCTTCAAGCAGTATATTCCCTCAAAACACCACCGATTTGGATTGAAATTCTTTGTGCTCTGTGACTGTGAATCAGGAATGGTGTTACACATGATACTGTATACTACAAATGCCCGAAACACTACCTGCCCGAAATGCTTTGCGTAATAGTGGCTTTAGGCATTGTATGTACTAGCTCTATCTATTAATCCAACAAACTTTGTAAAATCTCTTGTATGTATGTACCTTACCAAAATAAACATTTATTTATAAACATAAACATAAACATCTCTTGTATGTATGTACCTTACCTAAATAAACATTCATTTATTTATTTATTATTTATAAATGTAGACATTCCTGCTAATGACCAACATGGCTTTTCAGATAGCGTGGTGAGGCACTGCTTGCGCCATATCTGAACAAGGGCCACATATTGTACACAGATAACTATTATACCAGTCCCTTGCTAACCAAATTCTTGCTTGATAATAAAACTGGAGTGTAGGGCACAGTAAAGCCAAAACTAAGGAAAATGCCTGTGTTTGACACTGCTATGCAAGTAGGTGATTGTGAGATAAGAAAAAGTGGTGCAATACTTTCAGTGTAGTGGAAAGACAGACGTGAAGTGAACATGTTGACCACCATTCACCCTGGTACAATGGTGGACAGTGGCAAGGTGAACAGAACAACAAAGCAAATAATATATAAGCCAGATTGTGTGATGGACTACAACATCAACATGCGTTTAGTTGATAAATGTGACATGATGGTGGGTGCTGTAGAATGTGTACGGAAAACAGTGGACAAAGAAAATGATTTTCCACCTTATTGACATAACAATGCTGAACAGTTACAAAATGTATCTTGTGAAAACAGGTAGAAAACCATATTTCCATTCATTTAGTTTTCAAGTTGTGAAACAGTTACTAGGTAAATTTGGCAAGGACACACCTGGCATACAAAGACCCATTCGAGACCCAATATTGAACCATGGTCCTGCACCCAGGCTCGCTTACAGGGAGGCCTTTCTGATACACCAAAACAAGAAATTACCACCAACTGGAGCTCGGGCAGCAGGCCAGCATCGGTGTGTTGTGTGTTCCAGTACCAAAATAAGGCTACAAAAACAAATTGGTGTTAACATGGTGTGTGCAGTCCCTCTGTGCCATATCGATTGTTTTGCACAGAATCACAGTCTCCAGGACAACTAAATGTGTAATTCTTTTGTAAATAAATGTACATATCAAGTTAATTTTAGTGTTTATATTGAAAACCCCCCAAATACATTGAATATTTCCTGTAAACTACTGTATACCATTTTGGTGGGCATACTTGTGACACTAATATGTTAGCGCGTAGTGAGTTTATACCAGTTTTATTATAATACAACGTCTAGTGGTAATAATTGGAACAATACTAACGAAAAAAACAGCGTTGAATGTAATGAAACGCCATTTTCTGGGTGAGTCCCGGAGGCTCCCCAGAGCTATCCATGGCTGATATAGATACCCTAACTATTTTGCATCAGTCGATGTGGGTGGAGTTCTAGGCCTACAGGGGACCACAAGCCAGAACCTGGCCCCCTCAGAGAGGCACGGGGAGCAATGGCCCATAGAAATGCACATGTGATTTGGAGCATTCTATATCTTCCATCGACCGGGACAGGCACCCAGAAGGGTAAGCGCCACAAAACAAACCCCTATTCTGGTTAACAACAAAAATCGACAAACAATTGGACAGAACTCCCCCAGGAAAACGAACTAACAAGCATGACGTCACGCGATAACGATAGTTCACGACTGTTGATAGTCGGTGACTTCAACTTGAAAGCCATAGACTGGGAAGCATATGAAGCTAGAACAGAAGATTTCTGGACCTGTAAATTTGTAGACCTCATCCTGGAAACATTCTTGTATCAACATGTTAAACAAGCTACAAGGATGAGGGAAGGGGACGTTCCCTCCATGCTAGATTTGATATTTACCAGGAAGGAGGAAGAAATATTTGACATTCAGTACCTTCCTCCCTTGGGTAAAAGTAACCATGTCTTTTTGGGAATAAAGTATGCAAAGCGTTATAATCTTGAAGAAAATATGAAGGTTGATGCAATTGAAAAACCTGACTTTAGGAGAGGACATTATGGCAACCTTAGAAATTTTGTTAGTGGGTATAATTGGACAGACTTGTTGCTAGGCAAGGAAGTGAATGAGATGTATGTCAAGTTTTGTGAAATATATGATAAAGGCGCAAAATTTTTTTTTATACCAAAACAGAGATGCAGAACTAGGAAACAGGATTGGTTCAACAGAAAGTGCGAGAGGGCCAGAGACCAAAAGACACAAAAATGGAATCAATACAGGAAGAGGCCAAACCCCCAAACATACCAGCGATACAAAGATGCAAGAAACAACTACACGGCAGTGAGGAGAGAGGCAGAAAGAAATTTTGAAAAAGGGATTGCAGACAAATGTAAAACAGAACCAGGTCTATTCTATAAATTCATAAACAACAAATTGCAGGTAAAGGATGATATACAGAGGTTGAAAATGGGAAATAGATTCACGGAAAATGAAAAGGAAATGTGTGAAACATTAAACGAAAAGTTTCAAAGTGTGTTTGTACAAAATGAAATCTTCAGGGAACCAGATACAATAAGAATGCCAGAGAACAACATAGAACACATAGAGGTATCTAGAGACGAAGTGGAAAAAATGCTCAAGGAGCTAAATAAGAACAAGGCAGTTGGTCCAGATGGAGTTTCACCATGGGTTCTGAGAGAATGTGCACCTGAGCTCAGCATTCCTCTTCAACTGATTTTTCAGGCATCCCTGTTTACAGGAGTTGAAGCTGATGTGTGGAAAAAGGCTAACATAGTTCCAATCTACAAAAGTGGAAGCAGGGAAGACCCCCTTAACACTTTGGCGTACCCCGCGTGCCACCCCTCAACTGTGCGATATGGGACCCAGGGTGTCACGGAAGCGCGCGTAAATTCTGAAAAGTGTATACTCTCTTCAACTTTGTCACCTTAATTCTCATCCTACGAGATTAAATTTTGTATCATTGTGTTCGCAATAGAATTCTCAACAGCACTAAATGCATATAAACTCCAAAAGCCCGGCTAATTACCTGCAGCAAACAGAGAAAGTGCGAACGAGTTACCCAGGAGCGCGCAAACGCGATAAAATGTTTTCACTATTTTCACTCTGGTCACCTCAATTTTCGTCCTAGGTCTTTCATTTTGGTCTCAATGGGCTCGCAATAGAATTGTCTAGAGGAACATTTGCATATAAAATAATAAACCTGGTCACGCTCCAACTGCCGACGAGTTGAAGACGGGCCACGCGTTAGCCGCAAGTGAGCACTTGGACGCCTTCCAGCTACACTCCCAATTCCCGCCCTTTTCAAGCCTTTCTTTCGCAATTTTCTTCCTGGAAGGGCCTTGTTCATGATCACGATCCATCGTGGAGTAAGCGTAGATAATTTCTAAAGCCGCAGTAAGAAATATAGCCATGGAAAATAGCCGAAATGTTCACACGTTTGAGATGCGAAGGGAGGCAACATTGGTCACAACAGTGGAGCGAAAACAATGGGCCCACGGCGTGTGCCAAGCCGCCTGAGGGCCACGAGGCTCAACAAAGAAAATGGGAAGATATCAGCACGCATTTTAAAACCAGTCCCCAAAAAATTGGATAAAAACCTGATTTTTGGCGATTATTTAAAGTGGATGACGCAATGCTGCGTCATCCCCGGCATTACCGACAGTAAACGGATGACGCAATGCTGCGTCATGCCCGGGCGAAAGTGTTAATTATAGACCGGTATCATTGACATGTGTAATAGTCAAAATATTGGAAGAAATAATTAAAACTAAATGGGTAGAACACCTGGAGGGAAATGATATAATATCATACAGACAGACAGTATGGTTTTCGATCTGGAAGATCCTGTGAATCGAATTTACTCAGTTTCTATGATCGAGCAACAGATATATTACAGGAAAAAGATGGTTGGGTTGACTGCATCTATCTGGACCTAAAAAAGGCTTTTGACAGTTCCACATAAGAAGTTGTTCTGGAAACTGGAAAATATTGGAGGGGTGACAGGTACGCTTCTAACATGGATGAAAAATTTTCTGACATAGAAAAATGAGGGCAGTGATCAGAGGCAATGTATCAGACTGGAGAAATGTCACAAATGGAGTACCACAGGGTTCAGTTCTTGCACCAGTGATGTTTATTGTCTACATAAATGATCTACCAGTTGGTATACAGAATTATATGAACATGTTTGCTGATGATGCTAAGATAATAGGAAGGATAAGAAACTTAGATGATTGTCATGCCCTTCAAGATGACCTGGACAAAATAAGTATATGGAGCACCACTTGGCAAATGGAATTTAATGTTAATAAATGCCATGTTATGGAATGTGAAATAGGAGAACATAGACCCCACACAACCTATATATTATGAGAAATCTTTAAAGAATTCTGATAAAGAAAGAGATCTAGAGGTGGTTCTAGATAGAAAACTATCACCTGAGGACCACATAAAGAATATTGTGCGAGGAGCCTATGCCACACTTTCTAACTTCAGAATTGCTTTTAAATACATGGATGGCTATATACTAAAGAAATTGTTCACGACTTTTCTTAGGCCAAAGCTAGAATATGCAGAGGTTGTGTGGTGCCCATATCTTAAGAAGTACATCAACAAACTGGAAAAGGTGCAAAGACATGCTACTAAGTGGCTCCCAGAACTGAAGGGCAAGAGCTACGAAGAGAGGTTAGAGGCATTAAATATGCCAAAACTGGAAGACAGAAGAAAAAGAGGTGATATGATCACTACATACAAAATAGTAACAGGAATTGATAAAATCAAAAGGGAAGATTTCCTGAGACCTGAAACTTTAGGAACAAGAGGTCATAGATATAAACTAGCTAACCACAGATGCCGAAGAAATATAAGAAAATTCACTTTCGCAAACAGAGTGGTAGACGGTTGGAACAAAATAGGTGAGAAGGTGGTGGAGGCCAAGACCGTCAGTAGTTTCAAAGCTTTATATGACAAAGAGTGCTTGGAAGACAGGACACCACGAGCGTAGCTCTCATCCTGTAACTACACTTAGGTAATTACGAGCCGCGCCACATGTCTGCACAGCTCCCCCATCCCTGGGAGGGGAAAGGGGAGCCTCAGACCCCCGCGCCGGCAATCCCCGCCCAGTTCTGAGGCTGGATATCAAAACTGTGAAAAAAACGCCTACCGGAGGGCGGGAGGGTGCCGGGGAGCCTCCGGGACTCACCCAGAAAATGGCGTTTCATTACATTCAACGCTGGTTTTCTGGGGGGAGCCCCCATGGCTCCCCGGTCCCCTGGAGCTACTTCACCAAAGACTACCTAAGAAAACAAGGGGACATACCCGGGAGGCGGTAGGTGAACCACTCCTCAACACGAAGTCGAGACAACAACCCAAGGACCCCTCTGGAAAGCAGCAGGCACATCATTCGCCAGAAAAAGGGAGAACGGCCGCAGACGAAGAAACCTATGACCACGACCATAAGAGCCAAAAACCACTGAGCCTGAGAAGAGCATGAAGCTCTGCCACACGACCCCCAGAGGCCAATGCCAACATAAAAAAAAAAAAGAGCAGAGGCAAAGCAAACCTGACCCCAAGGAGCCACAACCACCAAGGAGAAGAAAAACAGGAGAGCACCCTGTCCAAAGACCAGGACGGCACAGGCAGTGCATAAGCAGACCGGAGGTGAAACAACGCACGAGACAGCCTGCGAAAACGGCACAGAAGGAACATCGATACCGAAAGCTAGCAGCAGAAACCAAGGTGCCAGACCCATGAACGGCCCCAAGCGCCTCTACATCCTCCGCAAGCCAATCCTATGACAGCCCCAGGAGGGAAAAGAAAACGCAGGACCAAAATCAAAATGCCACAAGCGTGCAAGTCCACCACCACAAGTGCAGCCGACAGGGAAGGAACCCGCATAAGAAGCCGCCCCGAACCAACACCCCGCAGAAGGGCAAGAGTGAAAAGACTCATTAAGAGGAGCATAATCGCCCCCAGGAAAACGAGGAGCGCCGAAACAGCGCGAAAAGAAAAGATATGCACAAAAGAACAAGAAGGCCAAACACCCAGAAGCTGCCGGGAATAAGACCAACAAGCCCTAGAAAGGACCGGAGGGAAGCTCAACCGAATGACGACAAACGTACCAGAAAACGGGAAGGAGCAAAACCGTCCCAAACCTTCGAGAACAAAAAGAAGCAAACAGAGGACGAAGACACAAAAACCCCATCGCACCTACCTTGAGGCTACCTTGAGGTGCTTCTGGGGCTTAGTGTCCCCGCGGCCCGGTCGTCGACCAGGCCTCCTGGTTGCTGGACTGATCAACCAGGCTGTTAGACGCGGCTGCTCGCAGCCTGACGACCTGAGACCAAAAGTCATGCAGAACCCCAAGAAGAGGGGGGACATGACTGAGAAAGCCCGTCCCGGAAAAAAGGGGCGAAGACCGTAGAAAAGCACCCACCGACAGGACGGAAACAACGGGCACAATGGACAAGGAAACCAACCCCAGGGAGGGGCCGACGCCCACAAAGCATGTGCGGAGAGGGGGAACGGAAAAACCCCACACCACAAAACCGCAAGCCCCGCCCAGAGGGGTAGAAATACCCCGGCGGGGACCAACGGGGCCTAAGGCCCCTCACGTGAGCCCCACCCCAGCCCCGGGAACCCACCCTGCAGGCTCCGGGGCCGAGCTGTCCCCTCAAAGCCCCAGCATCAAGAAAAACCCCGGGGCAGCCGTGAAAAACACCAAGGAAGGGAGCCCACTAGGCTCTGGAACTTGAACAGAAACCGGAGGATAGGCGAGGGGCGAGACGAAGACCCCAAGCTCATCCCCAGCCAGCACAACGAGGCGAGGACAAGACAGAGAATCCAAGGAACATGGAAAAACCAGGCCCGGCACAGCAAGACCGGCAAGGCAGGAGGGCCCCAGAGGGAGCACGGAAGGGCCGAACATAATGCCATAACCAACCCCGACACGCAGCAAAACGTCACCACACTCCCCGAGGAAGCGACAGAGAAGATAGATAAATCGCACACGAGTGGCACACAAGGGGACACAGCCGGAAACCGAGCACCCAACTGAGCCACAGAGACGGTAGAAGAAACGTGTGCAGTGTAACAGGCAATCGAAAGAACACATTAGGCAGCCCAACTTGGGCTGACCCCATACACAGCCCCAAGAGCAGAGACGAGAGCGCCCATGAAGCACAGAATCCGCTCGACAGGCAAACGACAGGTGAGAGGCGGAACCAAAGAGCCAGAACCCAATCCTGCAAGCACAAGGAGGCGAGCACAAAACACCCTCGACACAGGAAAACGTACCACCGAACAGGCACCCCCATCGTTGCACCGTGGAACAAGGTGGAGGCGGGGCCCCGAACTCAAGCAAGGTTAGACAAGCATAGGAGAGGGGCAGGAGTACAGGCAGGAGCCGCCTCGGAAGGGCCAAGAGGCCACCCGCAGACACCCGTGAACCGAGGAAGGAATCAGGTGGAGAGAACAAGAGCTGCCCAGTATGAGCTAATAGCCCTGCAGTAGGCACCTCGGGTGATACGGTCCACGTTCTCATTTTTTTTTTTTTTTTGAGTAAAGAGGAGAAGAGGCATAGGTGAAGGGAAGTATAGAAGTGGGAAATACAGTGAGAGGTATGAAAGCAGGCGGACTGTCCGCCTTGCTGACACGACCACGTTCTCAAGTACAGGCATACCTCAGTTTAAGAGTTTAATTGGTTCCTGGAGACGCCTCGTATTCCGAAAACTCGTATTCCGAAGCTAATTTCCCCATAAGAAATAAAGGGAAATGAATTAATCCGTTCCTGACTACCCCAAAAACTCCACATCAAACTAAATTTTTATACCTAATTCATCTAAATAAACCTACAAAACTAATGTTCAAGCTATTACTTACCTTGCTGTTGAATGCTGTAGGCGTATGGAAGATGGTGAGGAGGGGGGAGGAGGAGAGGAGTTACTGTTTGGAAGGGAAGTCCCCTTCCATTATCACATCAGGCAGTGAAGACCTTTCTGGTGTGCTCTCCCTCGGACGCTTTATCTGAGTGCCACTAGGTCCTGGTTGAGGCTCACTGCTCGATTTCCTCACCACAAATCTGTCCAAACTCTGGCTTTCTCACAAATAATGGCCTCCGAAACACTGTCACCCCTTAACTCCTTGTCGTGTATCCAAATTAATAACTTTTCCACTTCTTCAAGTATTTGTGGTCTTTGTTTCGTTATTGTTCTGACTCCTTTTGCCACTTTACCACTCATAATCTCATTTTTCTTCTTAAGTATAGTGCATATTGTTGATGTGGCTTTGTTGTACTGCCTACAAAGTTCAACAACACGTGTACCGTTCTCATGCGTCCGAATGATTTCTTGTTTCTCCTCTATTGTCATCCTCACATGGGCTTTCTTGCCTTGATCCTTACCACTGGCTTTCTTGGGACCCATGGTGAGATATATAATAACAAATTGTATAGTCAAATCACCAAAAATCCAATAAAACACTGAAAATCCGCGAGAAGAATTGATGTGGGGTAGTCACTGGGCGCGAGATAATGGTAAACTGAGGGGCGGAGGGGTGGAGGGGCGACGATCGCCGAACCACCACGCGTTGGGTCGGCCTGTACGCGTATCAACAAACTCGTGTCCCGAGGTAACCCTCGCGTTCCAAGACATATTTTTCGAGGAAATCCTGCTCATATTCCGAAAAACTCGCATTCCGAGGTACCACTGTACGTATGTACACCCATTCCTACTTCCAAAAACAAAAACAGCGTCAGGACGAAGGAGACCCCAAACCGCATCAACTCACCTGCAGAACATAGGCGCTGAAGGGCCATGACGCAAGCTTTCGAGTCCGTATAGCCGCCGGAGGTGGCCAGTGCGCCCATGCTGGAGAGGAGGGAAGCCGTGAAGGAGGCTCCACACCCTATAACACAGGGAAAAACCTTGTGACTTCCCCACTGCGGCACCCCAGAACACCCCCACAACGGGGCACGGATTGGATTAAGAAAAGAGCGAGAGGCGAAACCCCCCCCCCCCCCCCCCCCGAGAGAAAATGGATGCAGAACACGTGTGCACACCACCCGGAACCAAGTAGCCCAACAAAGCGAGAAGTAGCCCACCAGGGCGAGAAGTAGCCCACCAGGGCGAGAAGTAGCCCACCAGGGCGAGAAGTAGCCCACCAGGGCGAGAAGTAGCCCACCAGGGCGAGAAGTAGCCCACTAGGGCGAGAAGTAGTCCACCAGGGCGAGAAGTAGCCCAACTGGCGACAGTAGCCCAACCGGCTACAAGGAGCCTAACAAGGCGAGAAGTAGCCCAACCGACGACAAGGAGCCCAAAACGGCTAAAAGGAGCCCAAAACAGCGACAAGGAGCCCAAATCAGCGACAAGGAGCGCAAACGACGACAAGGAACGCAAACGGATACAAAGGAGCTCAAACGGCTACAAGGAGCCCAACCTGTCCAGAACAGAAGGAACCAGTATGGAGGCAAACTCCGGGACACGCAGGAGGTAAGCCGCAAAGGCCAACCGCACCGGAGGCGAAGAGATGCGGTTAGCCGAAAACCTCCGGAAGACGGAACCGAAGAAACCACAGGGACACGGAACCGAACCCGGGGAGGAGCAGAACCCAAGCCCAAATCGTACGCAGAGGGGGGAAAGAAAACCCCACTCCTCGCAACAGTAAGCCCCGCTCAGAAGGATGGAAATCCAGGCGGGGCGCAATGGAGCCCAAGGCCCCCAAGGCCGCTCCTCCCCAACCCCAGGAGCCTCTACACCAGGCCCCGGGGCCGAGTCGACCTCCAAAGCCCCGGCCCCACTGGTCAGACCCCGGAGCATCGGCCGGAGGAACAGACTCGAATGCCTCCGCAGCTACCCCGGACGGGGCAACCTCCAAAACTGCCCAAGTCTCAGAACCTCTAACCCCGCCCCGACCCCGAAGCCTGCAGATGCGTAGGGGCCGGAAGCAGGAGGGGGAAAAAACAAGGGGGGCGTGGAAGAACCAAGGCCGAAGTGACCAAAACCCCCAAGTCTGGGTCCCTACACAAGCGGGGCAGCATCAGGGCATCCGGGGAAGCGACAAACCTGAGCGCGTTGCAACAACCTACCCTGCAACGTGCGAGCTGCCTGCACCCACGGGAATTCATCAGCAGACTGGGTGAATGGAGTCACGAACAAGCAACAAAGCTCGCAGGACTCAGGGTCGAATGTGTCACCGACCCAACAGGCAGCATGACGGAGACATAAACAAGGAGAGTCACCCTGAGACAAAGGGACAGAGCAACCCTCAACTCGCACAAAGCGAGAGGGGACGCAAGGGTCTCCACTAACGGACCCAAGAGCCCCCGGGGGGTTTCCCAGGGCCCCTAGACTGGGTCTGCTAAGGGTTATCCCAGGCAGGGCACTGCTAACCGGCACCCCAAACTACCAAGCAAACTGCTAAAGCTGAACCCACGGGACGTGTCCACTCATGAGGGCGAAGCAGGGGGTGCCACCACACAAACGAACCTAATATAAGGGGGGGGGGGGGAACACAAGGCAGACCCCCCTACCAGGCAAAAACAAATATAAAAGAAAAACCACACAAGTGGACAACGTACCCAGAGGGAACAGATCCGGCTGCTGTCATAGGTGAAAACTAGCTACGCGGTACCCTGCGCCCCACCAGTGCTATAACTACCACTTACCCCAAGGTAAACAAGGGAGTAAAACCCCCAAATACTTGGGGCGGCCAAATGCCAAGCAGCGAAAAGCCAACAGAGGTAGACCCAAGGTGACTTGTGGAAGGCCACCCCAAGCCCAAAGGGCGGTACTTACAGGGCACTCAGGGAAGGTGACCCTAAGCACATGCAGCCCGAGTACCTGAGAATACTACTCCCAGCTCACACAACAACTGTAAGAGCAGCACTGCAAACAAGTCACAGCACTGAGACAAGACCGGAGCTGGAGCCACACGACCGTGCATTATCCCATCAGCCGAGGAACTGGGGCGGGGATCGCCGGCGCAGGGGTCTGGGGCTCCCCCCTTCCCCCTCCCGGGGAGGGGGAAGCTGCGCAGACATGTGGCGCGGCTCGTGCGACGTCATGCTTGTTAGTTCGTTTTCCTGAGGGAGTTCTGTCCACTAGTTTGTCGATTTTTGTTGTTAACCAGAATAGGGGTTTGTTTTGTGGCGCTTACCTTTCTGCCATCAACCTGTGGCGGTTGATGGCAGATATAGAATGCTCCAAATCACATGTGCATTTCTATGGGCCATTGCTCCCCGTGCCTCTCTGAGGGGGCCAGGTTCTGGCTCGTGGTCCCCGGTAGGCCCAGAACTCCACCCACATTGACTGATGCAAAATAGTTAGGGTATCCACATCAGCCATGGATAGCTCCGGGGAGCCGTAGGGGCTCCCCCCAGAAAATTATTGTAAAATGTGCCAAGAATACTGTAAATAATGCCCCAAAAATAAATTCACGGCAACTCAAGCCTCCTGAGCAGCCGTAAGTGACGGCTCCCTAACGCATCATCCTTGAGCGCTCACGCTCTGTGACATAGGGAGTAGGGAGTACTAAACGTAGTACTACGTAGTATGTAGGGAGTATGGATAATTGAGTACTTAAGCAACAGGAAACAGTGGGACACAAACAAGGGAACACAGGTGGAAACTTAGTACCCAGATGAGCCACAGAGACGTTAGAAAGAATTTTTTCAGTGTCAGAGTAGTTAATAAATGGAATGCACTAGCAAGTGATGTGGTGGAGGCTGACTCCATACACAGTTTCAAATGTAGATATGATAGAGCCCAGTAGGCTCAGGAATCTGTACAATATGGAGCACCACTTGGCAAATGGAATTTAATGTTAATAAATGTCATGTTATGGAATGTGGAATAGGAGAACATAGACCCCACACAACCTATATATTATGTGAGAAATCTTTAAAGAATTCTGATAAAGAAAGAGATCTAGGAGTGGTTCTAGATAGAAAACTATCACCTGAGGACCACATTAAGAATATTGTGCAAGGAGCCTATGCAATGCTTTCTAACTTCAGAATTGCATTTAAATACATGGATGGCGATATACTAAAGAAATTGTTCATGACTTTTGTTAGGCCAAAGCTAGAATATGCAGCTGTTGTGTGGTGCCCATATCTTAAGAAGCACATCAACAAACTGGAAAAGGTGCAAAGACATGCTACTAAGTGGCTCCCAGAACTGAAGGGCAAGAGCTACGAGGAGAGGTTAGAAGCATTAAATATGCCAAAACTAGAAGACAGAAGAAAAAGAGGTGATATGATCACTACGTACAAAATAGTAACAGGAATTGATAAAATCGACAGGGAAGACTTCCTGAGACCTGGAACTTCAAGAACAAGAGGCCATAGATTTAAACTAGCTAAACACAGATGCCGAAGAAATATAAGAAAATTCACCTTCGCAAATAGAGTGGTAGACGGTTGGAACAAGTTAAGTGAGAAGGTGGTGGAGGCCAAGACCGTCAGTAGTTTCAAAGCGTTATATGACAAAGAGTGCTGGGAAGACGGGACACCACGAGCGTAGCTCTCATCCTGTAACTACACTTAGGTAATTACACTTAGGTAATTACCAGTTGATTGACAGTTGAGAGGCAGGACCAAAGAGCCAAAGCTCAACCCCCACAAGCACAATTAGGTGAGTACATCATTGGCCAACTTGTCGGCTCAATTACATCATTGGTAAGTACAATAGAATTTTTTTATTATTTTTTCTGTGCTCAGCGGACACAAATTAACATATTTAGAAGACGAAAAAATTTTTAGAATCTTTTTTTTCTTGCGCACAGGGGTGTAAATGTCCTCAGGACCCCTTAGCAGCTTAAGGCTTAAAGTCGAAGGCAACGGGAATTGAATGTTATATCTGTAAGAATAGATTTCATTCGGCTTGTACAGGAGTAACACCATGGGACTGAGAGCTGGCCACTTGCTCTGGGTGTGTAACAATGACCTGCCAGCTTGGAATATCCTAAAAAACCTTCTAGATAACATGACGTATGAATGGAAAACATCGTTCATTAAAAGCCTACCAGCCATCCAGAAAGAGTGGAAAAGGAACAACAATAATTCTAACATACCAGGGGCGGAGGCTATAGTCAGGGAAGAAACTGAAGCAGAAACTCAGGAAGTTGTAAACTCTGACTCAGTAGGCCAGGATGCAGATGACAGTAAACTAGAAAGTGTAACAGACAGCACTGACAGCTCGATAGATACAGACACTACAACGGTCCCCGATAGAGCGAGTCAGACCAGAAGGGCAGACTTATGCAAATTTTATGCAAAGGGCATATGCAGACATAGATATGCTGGTAATAAGAAAGGATTAGAATGCAGTTACCAACATCCCAAAATTTTTTTAAATATGCTTAGGAAAGGTGAGTGTCGATTTGGATCAATATGTAGGTTTTCCATCCTGACATGTGCCAAACCTCACTGGAGGACAGAAAATGCTATGACCTTAGCTACCCATACTTTCACGTGAAAGGCACAGAATGCTACATAAAGAGTGGCAAGCAGGATAATAAATTTGGAGGAAACTCGATAAATTTTTTATACCAAACCGAAAGAGAATTCAAAAGGAGGAGAATGGAGTGTATGGAACTGGATGCCAGACCCACTTGCATTCCAGAATTACAGGTACAATTACACACCGAAAGGGAACTACAACTACGACAGGCAACTGCCCTACAACAATCAGCACTGGTCAGAACAAACTCATTATGTCCACGAATAACAGGCTTGCCGAAAAAGTCTCCCAGTCCAACCATCCCTAATAGAGTAACCTCATTCATCTTTAGCAACATACAAGGACTAAAAACAAGAACAAACAACAAAGTACAGTTCATAAATGACCTCCTCATGGAGTCAAATGCAGTATTTGGAGCTTTCACAGAAACCCATGCAGGGGAATTCTTGGACAGTGAGATCTGGATTCCAGGATATAACCTATACAGGTGTGATAAGAAAATTAGATCACACGGAGGAGTGGGTCTGTATATTAGGGAAGACTCTGTATGCTCGGAGCTCCTTAACCCCTTAACTGCGTTGCCTCCAAATGTGACACCCCCGCAGTGCGCAGGAAATAAATTCTCTGGAAAAAATTCTTATTTCTTTTTAAAGTGTCAAAAACCCTTCCCTCAGTATGGGTATGTAAAAAAAAAGTCGAAATTGTACTTACTTTGGCTGCTATGGGGTCCGAAAGTTGGGGCGTGACGTCATCATTCCCCGTGCGCCTGTGCCGTAAGCTCTCGGGGGCGGTGGGGTGCTCGGGGCGGGGCGCGCGAGTTGCCGCGAATATATTTTCGTTCATTTTTTGCGCACCTTTCCAAATACATTTTCATTGTTTTTATGTGCCAATCCAATGTATAATGAACACGTACACTATAATATCGCAGTACAACATCCGTACTGTCCGTAGACACTGTGTTACGTGCATGAAACTTGTGTACACATATGCAGCACATATTTACTATGTATCATGCTAATTTGTGTATATATATACAATCTATTTACACACTATACACTGTCACACACTATATACATTCACCATCAACACATTCAGAACACCGCGTAGCAGCTGTTTCGTATGGGCCAATAGCAGCTGCCTCGTATGGGCCAATAGCAGCTACCTCGTATGGGCCAATAGCAGCTGCCTCGTATGGGCCAACAGCAGCTGCCTCGTATGGGCCAACAGCAGCTGCCTCGTATGGGCCAACAGCAGCTGCCTCGTATGGGCCAACAGCAGCTGCCTCGTATGGGCCAACAGCAGCTGCCTCGTATGGGCCAATAACAGCTGCCTCGTATGGGCCAATAGCAGCTGCCTCGTATGGGCCAATAGCAGCTGCCTCGTATGGGCCAATAGCAGCTGCCTCGTATGGGCCAATAGCAGCTGCCCCGTATGGGCCAATAGCAGCTGCCCCGTATGGGCCAATAGCAGCTGCCGCGTATGAGCCAATAGCAGCTGCCGCGTATGAGCCAAGAGCAGCTGCCGCGTATGGGCCAACAGCAGCTGCCTCGTATGGGCCAACAGCAGCTGCCTCGTATGGGCCAACAGCAGCTGCCTCGTATGGGCCAACAGCAGCTGCCTCGTATGGGCCAACAGCAGCTGCCTCGTATGGGCCAACAGCAGCTGCCTCGTATGGGCCAACAGCAGCTGCCTCGTATGGGCCAACAGCAGCTGCCTCGTATGGGCCAACAGCAGCTGCCTTGTATGGGCCAATAGCAGCTGCCTCGTATGGGCCAACAGAAGCATTTGGCCATGAACACATTCAGAACACCTCGAGTGAGAACAGCCACACCCAGCCTGTCTCCCTCACTCCAACATCTTACTCGCCAACATTGTTCCTCCCACCATATTGTTATAGTTCTTATTACACATGTTTTATATACCTATCTACATGTTTTATTTACCAGAACTATGCAAGTAAGCCGGTATTGTGTCCAAACAATACAGTGGCCACCATACACTGCATGAAAAATCACACAGCAGACGACGCTACGATTACGTCACCTCCCTCACCAAAATAGCTCCTCTCAACATTCTCCTGTTGCTGTTCTTACACTATATACACACACTATATATACCCATGTACATATGTGTTGCCCATAGCGAACCACTAAGCTAGTATGGTGAGCAAAACAAGAGTGGCAGCCACACACACAATAAGGCTACCACAATTCTCGCCCTCCCTCCCTCATCAAAATTCCTCCTTCCACAATACTACGCACAACGCTAATTATAACCACATTCCTGCTATTATCACAATCCTGGTCACTAATTCCTGTAAATGAATAATTGACCACTCGTTTATTTTGAAAAGGAACCTAAGAAATCATTTGAAGATTCCTAGATGAACGAAATAATGCTGTGGTGCTGTGGCTAGCGCTGTGAACATCGTGAACAGCATTGAATCACTGATATTTGAACATTGTACCCAGTCATTATCACACTCAGGCTCTAATATAACACTATCATAGCTAAATAATACAAGTTATATATATATTTTGACATTATTAGGCGATGCTGTGGTCACATGCTGAACAGCAGTGCTGTGCGCTCATGCTGCGAGCGCCAGCCTTGGTTGCTCACACACTACTGAGGCTCCCACACCCGGGAATGTGGACCACGATTTTTTTTAAAGATGGCGTCTGTTTACAAGAGCCCTGAGGAAGCTGATGTGAACCCCATGTAGCCGCGGGAGTTTTGAATGGAACGTGAAAAATGCAAATACCCGGAGGCGCGTTGCGCAAACCAGACGTGAGCCTGCAGGCGCGTTGCGCAGTTTAAGGGTTAACATTACAAATGAGGTGGAAGAGGTTATCTTGAGATGATTTCGGGGCTTTAGTGTCCCCGCGGCCCGGTCCTCAACCAGGCCTCCACCCCCCAAGAAGCAGCTCGTGACAGCTGACTAACACCCAGGTACATATTTTTCTGCTAGGTAACAGGGGCATAGGGTGAAAGAAACTCTGCCCATTGTTTCTCGCCGGCGCCTGGGATCAACCCAGGACCACAGGATCACAAGTCCCGCGTGCTGTCCTCTCGGCCGACCGGCTCCCTTACTGGGAGGTACTGGGATTAAAAATAAGTGAAAATAAACCTGGTGATTATTCTAATATACAAACCACCAGATGCAACGGCCGAGGAATTCACAGAACAGATAAACAAAATAGAGAATAGCCTTGATAATTTGGAGAACTCAATACCTGACATTATCTTCCAAGGTGACTTCAGCATGCCTAGTCTCAGATGGAGAATAGCAAACAATAATATTATACCAGGAAACCTATCAGGACCTAACCAACCACAGATTAGAGAACTACTTAGATTCTGTGACAAATTTTCACTCAACCAGCAGATATCAGAGCCAACGAGAAATGAAAATATTCTAGATCTGGTCTTTACGAACAATGAAGACATTATCAGGGACATTACGATATCAGATACCACATACTCAGATCACAAGCTCATTGCAGTGCAAACGACCATCAATACTCAGAATAGACCTAAAACGTTGATCAAGCAAGAGGGGTTATTCAGTAAATTCAATTTTAATAATAAAAGGATAGACTGGGAGAAAATAAACAGGGAACTTACAAACATTTCATGGGAAACTGTTCTATGTAATACAAGTCCTACAGAAGGAACAGAAAAACTGACTTCGGAAGCATATCAAGTCTGTCTGAAACATGTTTGAGAAAAGCCAGAAAGTGATCCAACATAGAAAAAGAACGCAGACGACACTATAAAAGAAGGAAAAAAATAACGGAAATGCTTAAGCAGACATGACTTTCCCGTCAAAGAAGGAATAATTTAAATAGGAAGATTGAAGAAATCAAGCGGAAATTGAAACACTCAGATCAAACTGAAGAATTTGTGCATTTCTATAGGCCATTGCTCCTTGTGCCTCTCTGAGGGGCGGGGGGGCAGGTTCTGGCCGTGGTCCCCGGAAGGCCTAAAACTCCACCCACATCGACTGATGCCAAAAGTTAGGACTATCCCTATCAGCCTGTATAGCTCCGGGGAGCCGAAGGGGCTCCCCCCAGAAAAATTTGGTTTATTGTTACACACACAATGCAGCTACATAGCCTTCCTGGCTTGGTGCCTTCTTTTGATAATTACTTACTTATTGTTACACACAGCCAAATTGTGTAACAGGAAGAGGTCTTGGAGCCCCTGCTTCCCCCTCTCTTATTTTAACAGGCCATAATAGTCCATATAGTCATAATTATAAGCCTAAGTATTCAATGACAAAAGCTTTTGAAGTTTTTACCCTTACCCTTAACTAACATCATTTGTGCAGCATATTTTTCTTTTATGCCTCACCCAGATTTAATTTCAAAATAAAACCAAACAAAATAAATTAACCCTTGCACTGCTCACCTATTTTCGGCAAAAACGTCTTGGTGCAATTGACAAGGACATATTTTTGTTATTTTTACAAATGTTCAGGTAAATTTAATGTCAAAATGTTTCCAATGTCAACTATTTCCATTTCAAAACACAAATAGTAATGAAAACATTAAAAAACATTAAAATATAGCCAAATTAAAAAACAAAAAGCACAACTCTCTGAGCGCCTAAAGGCGCTTTGCGCAGTGCAGTGGTTAAAAATGGGTATGTATAGCTAAGGTACACCCCTAGCTATTCTTATTGGTAGGTGAACAGGGGCATTGGGTGATAGTAAATGCTCCCACCAGCCCGGGATCATCACCTTCTCTCATATTTCATGTTCACCAGTGTTTATTTATTTAATAACTACTGGTATAATATCTTGCTATTATAAAACTAATTCTAATATCATAAAAGACATATTTACTACATGTTTCAAACAGAGAATACATTTATAGCTAACACGAAGGAGTCATCCTTAACCCTTAAACCGCGCAAATCATATATATATGATATCAGTGACAAAACCGAAACCGCGCACATCATATATACATGATTTTGTTTCTAGCGCTATAATTTAAACTCCCCGCCTGGGATAGGGGCAGCTATAGTACAGCCACGACCGATAGTTACCAGATGCCACCTAGAAAAAAAATGCAGGCCAACATTCTTGGGTGTTCGAGCGTCAGTATTGAGCAAGCCACCAAGGCTGGCGCACGCAGCACGAGCTCACAGCACCGCTGTTCAGCTTGTGACCACAGCATCGCCTACAAATGCCATAATATACAGTAGCCACTCAATTTAATGGCCTCTTTTATACCGATCTGCCGGTTATAACAACCGGTTTGGGAGACCCGTATTTAGAGCCTCATATAACGGTCTGGCGGTCGATATTACCGAAGGTCGGTATTGGGTTTGCCTTGGCATCAGAGGGTCCTCACATGGCAAGCAGGCTGCCTACCCCTTTCATCCCCTCCCTCACCCTCCCTGAACCTCTCCCCCCACACCCTCACTTTCTGCCTCCACCCAAGACCCATCTGGGGAAATGGCTCAGTAGACTGCCAGCTAGCCAGAGACAGCCTGGAGAATCTCCATCTAATAAAGCATTCATGAAACAAGTATTTTATAACTTTTTATTATCCTAATATTATTACTAAACAAAATCTGTAAGCAAAAATATATATGATGTACATCCAGAATTTAATTAAGAAACATCTGGTTAACTAGGTCAAGTGTTCGGCTTATCTCTTCCCTTCCCCACCACTGGCATCCCACCCCCCCATACTTCCCATACACACGCTGTCTGCTTCACTTCAACATCCATTGTGCTCCATCCCTCCCTCCCTCCATCCAACCATCCCTCCTTCCTGCCATCCCTCCCCTCCATCCCTCATTCCCTCCCTTCATCCCTCCCTTCCTCCCTCCTTCCCTCCCTCCCTCCTTCCCTCCCCTCCATCCCTTCCTCCCTCCTTCCCTTCTCCCTCCCTCTCTCCCTCCTTCCTTCCATCCAAACATCTGGTTGTGAGCTGGTTCCTTCCCCCTCCACCGACACCCCCCCCACCCCCCAAACTTCCCATACACACGCTCTCTCTGCTTCACCCCAACAACCATAGTGCCATCCCTCTCTCTCCCTCCCTCCATCCATCTCCATCCACTCCCTCCCTGCCTACCACCCAGCCTCTGCCTGCCTCCCTCCTTGCCACTCCCTCCATGCCTACCACCCAGCCTCTGCCTGCCTGCCTCCCTCCCTGCTTCTGCCTGCCTGCCTGCCTGCCTCCCTCCCTCCCAAGCTCTGCCTGCCTCCCTCCCTCCCAAGCTCTGCCTGCCTGCCTCCCTCCCAAGCTCTGCCTGCCTGCCTCCCTCCCAAGCTCTGCCTGCCTGCCTCCCTCCCAAGCTCTGCCTGCCTGCCTTCCTCCAAAGCTCTGCCTGCCTCCCTCCCTCCTTGCCTCTCCCTACCTACCACCCAGCCTCTGCCTGCCTCCCTCCCTCCTTGCCTCTCCCTCCCTACCTACCACCCAGCCTCTGCCTGCCTCCCTCCCAAGCTCTGCCTTCCTCCTTGCCTCTCCCTCCCTGCCTGCCTGCCTACATTTCAGCCTCTCCATCCCTGCCTGCCTGCCTGCCCATCCACCCACCAGTCAGCCATCACTGACACAACGAGTGCATTTGGAGCCAACATGGTGCATGGATGTTCCTTGATTGTGCAGATATGTTCAACAAAGTCACGAAATGAATACTCCAGCCTCATGACAAATCAAAACAATGTGCCGTGAATCTGTGACATCACAGGGTAGAAGGCACTAGAGTGGTGGACCCAGTGGCTGTCTGTATAAAATATATCTTACCTGAACATTACTTGAAAAATTACCGACACTTAACTTCGGAAATACCGGAGCTCCGGAAATAATGACCAGAGTACAGCCCCATATAGGCCGTTAAATCGAGTAGTAATACCATCACTGCTATTATTTAGCAGTGATAGTATTACTGAAGCCCCCTGTGATAAAACTGACCAGAATTCTGATAATAGCAGGATTGTGGTGATATTTAGCGCTGTGCTCCATGGAGGGAGGAGTAAGGCGGTGGAGGGAGGGTTGTGGCGTCGTCTTCTGACTGTGTGTGGCCACCATTTATTGACTGCACTCACCATACCAGCTTAGTGGATCGCTATGGTGAACACAAATGTAGATACTTATATATATCGTGTGTATAGTGTGTGATAACAGCGAGAGGAGTAGGTTGGGAGCCGCCATTTTGGTGAGGGAGGAGCGTCGTCTGCATGACTTGTCATGTTGTTTACTGATGGCCACTATGGTCTTTGGGCACCATACCAGCTTATTTGTACAGGTATGGTGAATAAAACAGGTAGATACTTATATATAATATGTGTATATAGCGTAATAACACCACAAACAATATTGTTGGAGGAGAAATATTAGTGTATCTGGCCTTGAGGGCTGCCGCCGATCAGCTGACTGTGTGAGTAGCTACGTCTTTGTGCCTTTACTCACCATACAAGCTTAGATGTACAGTTATGGTGAACAAAACATGTAAATACATATATATAACATCTGTGTATAGTGAATAAATGCAAAAACAGTATTGTGGGAGGAGAATGAGGGTGAGTGAGGTGGTGTTGAGGGAAGGAGTGGCAGTTAGTGCCTCTCTGGTGTGTGGCGGTCACTCCTCGTTGCTTTTTGACTCACAAGACCAACTTAGTAGTTCGTTATGGTGTACAAAACATGCAGATACTTATATATAACCTGTGTATATAGTGTAACAGCAGCAAAACTATTTGTTTATTGTTTTATGAACATAATAATTGAATCACTAATATGCACATCATAATTTTGAGTACAGCGATAGTTCTCACATTTTTATTATATAAATATACCACAATTCACTGTATGGAATAATATTACTGCAAAAAACTAAGAAAAAATCAATCAGAGACATTGAAATAATTAGGTAATAATATATTTGAGGCAACTGCCGTCTGACAGCTCAGGTGGAGTATACCTCGTCCGGCGAAGGCTCTGCCAACGCCCCTTTTTTGCCACACTTCCCTACCCTATTGCGGCAAAAATATGCTACCTACGATTTTTTTGTTATTTTTTCCAGTGATCAGGGAACAAAAATGAACACTTCTATACGACGAAAGAATTTTTTGGATTTTTTTTTTTGTTGCGCCTGAGAGTGTGAATTCCATTTGGGCCCCTAGCAGTTTGAGGGTTAATGAGACTCGCCAGCTAAAATGCTTGTTTATAATAATATCGATCCTTCATGTTGTGTAGTAGAGAAAAAATTGAGTTATATCCAGTTTACGTAAAGCTACGAGTGGTCGCGAGTGACCTTAGCGCGACGGTGTTTACTTACGAAGATTTTCATACTTAACCCTTAACATGCTAGGGGTATAATATCCTTTGTTCCCCACAGGCGCATGTAATTTTGAAAAAAAAATAAATAATTTTTTCTTCCTAACCTGTTAATTTGTGTTCACTGATCACGGGAAAAATAATAAAAAAATCCTAAGTGGCATATATTGCCCGCTATAGGGCGGGGAAGTCTGGCAAAAAATAGGCGCTGACTCAGCGTGCGTCCCAGGCGTTCTGTTGATCGCCAGCTGTCAGGCCGGAGTTGCCACAAAGAGATAATTACCTAATTATTTCAATGTCTCTGATTGATTTTTCATAGTTTTTTTGCTGTAACATTATTCAATAGTGTGTAGTTTGATATATTTATATAATAAAATGAGTGAATCATCGCTGTACTCAAAAATATGGTGTGCATATTGTTGATTCAATTATGTTCATCAATCAGTGAACAAATACTTTGTCGGTTATTACACTATATACACAGTTTATATATAAGTATCTGCATGTTTTGTTCACCATAACGAACCACTAAGTAGCTATTATGAGTCAAAAAGTAACGAGGAGTGACCGCTGTGTACCAGCCAGCCACTCACGCCCTCCCTCAAGTCATTTGACTCACCCACATTCTCCTCCCACAATACTGTTTTTGCTTTTATTCACTATATACAGACGTTATATATAAGTATCTACATTCGTGTTCACGATAACGAACCACTAAGTTGGCATGCTGAGTGGCAGTGCCAGTGGCAGCCCGCCACTGGTTGCTACTTTCCTCCCTCCCTCAAGTCACCTGACTCACCCACATTCTCCTCCCACATTACTGTTTTTGCTTTTATTCACTATATACAGACGCTATATATAAGTACAGTGGTACCTTGGAACACGAGTGTCCCTGTATGCAAGTTTTTCGGAATAAGAGCCGGATTTCCTCGGAAAATGTGTCTCGGAAGGCAAGGGTTACCTCGGATCGCGAGTTTGTCGATACGCATTCAGGCCGACCTAGCATGTGGTGGTACGGCGATCGTAGACCCTCCGCCCCTCAGTTTGCCATTGTCTCCCGCCCAGTGACTATCCCTCCTGAATTCTTCACAAGGATTTACAGTTTTATGTCGTTTTTTTGGCCATTTGAGCATAAAAGTTGTTGTTATATATCTCGCAGAGGATCACAAGAAAGTCATTGATAAGGTTCAACCTGAAGAAAATAGCTGTGAGTAGAGGCAGTAGCAGGATGTCCCTTCTTGATTAAGAAAATGTGTGAGGTATGGGAAGAACTGCAAAGTTCTGTTGAAAAACCCACCCAGATACAGCTGTAGCAGGCCGTTGCATTGACCTTTAAATGACATGTGATGTCTTACTACAGACAAGTGTTAAAATGTAGGGAAAAACAAGTGTCTTTAGACAGATTCTTAGTAAGACAAACAAGTCCCAGTGGTATGCAGGCAAAATGTACCAGAGTGTGCTCACCAGTGAAGTCCTCACTGCCTGATGTGATAATGGAAGGGGACTCCCCTTCCAAACAGTAACTCCTCTCCTCCTCCCCCCTCCTCACCATCTTCCATACGCCTACAGCATTCAACAGCAAGGTAAGTAATAGCTTGAACATAGTTTTGTAAGTTTATTTAGATGAATTAGGTATAAAAATTTAGTTTGATGTGGTGTTTTTGGGGTAGTCAGGAACGGATTAATTCATTCCCATTATTTCTTATTGGGAAATTAGCTTCAGAATACGAGTTTTCGGAATACGAGCCGTCTCCAGGAACAGATTAAACTCTTAAACTGAGGTACCCCTGTATCTACATTCGTGTTCACCATAACGAGCCACTAAGTTGATATGTTGAGTGGCAGTGGCAGTGGCAGTGACAGGCAGTAGCAGCCCACCACTGGCTGCCACTCCCTCCCTCCCTCACCTCACCTGACTTGCCACCATTCTCCACCCACCATACTGTTTTTGCTTTTATATACAGACGTTATATATAAGTATTTACATGTTTTGTTCACCATAACTGTACATCTAAGGTTGTATGGTGAGTAAAGGCACAAAGACGTAGGACCTCACACAGTCAGCTGATGGCTGCCGCCCTCAAGGCCAGACGCACTAATATTTCTCCTCCAACAATACTGTTTGTGGTGTTATTACGCTATATACACACATTATATATAAATATCTACCTGTTTTATTCACCATACTTGTACAACTAAACTGGTATGGTGCTCAAAGACCATCGTGGTAACCAGTAAACAACACCGTTGTCTGCATGATGGCGTCGTGCAGACAACGCCACCGGCCTCACCAAAATGGCGGCTCCCAACCTTCTCCTCTTGCTGTTTATACCCTCTATACACACGTTATATATAGTATCTACATTTATGTTCACCATAGCGAACCACTAAGCTGGTATAGTGAGTGCAGTCAATAAAAGGTGGCCACACCTTTTATTGGAGAAATGGAGAAATGTCACAAGTGGAGTACCACAGGGTTCAGTTCTTGCACCAGTGATGTTTATTGTCTACATAAATGATCTACCAGTTGGTATACAGAATTATATGAACATGTTTGCTGATGATGCTAAGATAATAGGAAGGATAAGAAACTTAGATGATTGTCATGCCCTTCAAGAAGACCTGGACAAAATAAGTACATGGAGCGCCACTTGGCAAATGGAATTTAATGTTAATAAATGCCATGTTATGGAATGTGGAATAGGAGAACATAGACCCCACACAACCTATATATTATGTGAGAAATCTTTAAAGAATTCTGATAAAGAAAGAGATCTAGGGGTGGTTCTAGATAGAAAACTATCACCTGAGGACCACATTAAAGAATATTGTGCGAGGAGCCTATGCCACGCTTTCTAACTTCAGAATTGCTTTTAAATACATGGATGGCGATATACTAAAGAAATTGTTCACGACTTTTGTTAGGCCAAAGCTAGAATATGCAGCAGTTGTGTGGTGCCCATATCTTAAGAAGCACATCAACAAACTGGAAAAGGTGCAAAGACATGCTACTAAGTGGCTCCCAGAACTGAAGGGCAAGAGCTACGAGGAGAGGTTAGAGGCATTAAATATGCCAAAACTAGAAGACAGAAGAAAAAGAGGTGATATGATCACTACATACAAAATAGTAACAGGAATTGATAAAATCGATAGGGAAGATTTCCTGAGACCTGGAACTTTAAGAACAAGAGGTCATAGATATAAACTAGCTAAACACAGATGCCGAAGAAATATAAGAAACTTCACTTTCGCAAACAGTGGTAGACGGTTGGAACAAGTTAGGGGAGAAGGTGGTGGAGGCCAAGACCGTCAGTAGTTTCAAAGCGTTATATGACAAAGAGTGCTGGGAAGACGGGACACCACGAGCGTAGCTCTCATCCTGTAACTACACTTAGGTAATTACACACACAAGACATCGCCACCACCCTCCCTCCCACAGCATTACTCCTCCCTCCATGGCGCACAGCGCTAAATATCACCACAATCCTGCTATTATCAGAACCCTGGTCAGTTTTATCACAGTCAGGGGTCTTCTGTAATAATATCATCGCTACATAATAGCATGAACAAGTATATTATGGCATTTTTAGGCGATGCTGTGGTCACAAGCTGAACAGCAGTGCTGTTAGCTCATGCTGCGTGCGTCAGGCTTGGTTGCTCACTCAATACTGAGGCCCCTAACACCCGGGAGTTTGGCCCACGATTTTTTTTTTAAATGGCGTCTGTTTACAAGAGCCCTGATGAAGGTGTGGTGAACCCCGTGTATCCGCGGGCCGTTTAAATCTTGCGTAGTACTCCAATACGTCATATGACGTGATGCGCAGTTGACTGGAACAACTTCCAACACGTCATATGACATGATGTGCACTTTAAGGGTTAAATGCCTACCTGAATACCGACATAGCCACTACAAAGATGCAAAGAAGGAAAACGCTCCTAAGTACAGTGGTACCTCGGGTTACGAACGTCCCTGTTTACGAACTTTTCGAGTTATGAGCCCGATTTCTTCGGAAAATTTGCATCGGGATACGAATTTGTTGATACGCGTACAGCCAACCTAGCGCATGGTAGCACGGCGATCGCGCCTCAGTTTAACAGTGCCTCACACCCAGTGACTATTCCGCCTGAATTCTTCACAAGAATTTACAGTTTTTGTCGGATTTTTGGCCATTTGAGCATAAAAGTTATTATATACCTCACCATGAGTCCAAAGAAAGCCAGTGGTAAGGTTCAAAGCAAGAAATCGCATGTGAGAATGACAATAGAGGGAAAAACAAAAGATCATTCGTAAGCATGAAAATGGAACTCGTGTTGTTGAACTAGCTAGGCAGTACAACAAACCCGTGACAACGATATGCACTGTACTTGCTAAGAAAAAGGACATTATGAGTGCTAAAGTGGTAAAAGGCATATCAACAATCACAAAATAAAGACCACAAATACTTGAGGATGTGGAAAAGTTGTTATTAATTTGAATACACAACAAGGAGCGGGTGATAGTGTTTCAGAGGCCATCATTTGTGAGGAAGCCAGGGTATTGCACGAAGACCTTGTAAAGAAAATCCCTGGAACGAGTGCAGATGCGAAAGACTTTAAGGCAAGCAGGGGATAGTTTGACAAATTTAGAAAAAGAAGTGGTAGTCATAGTGTTGTGAGGCATGGGGAGGCTGCCAGCTCAGACAAACCAGCAGCTGAAAAATTTATTGAAGAATTTAAAGAGTTTGTAGAGGGATACCTACTGCAACAAGTGTTTAATTGTGATGAGACAGGACTGTTCTGGAAAAAAATGCCCAAGAGGACATACATTACCAAGGAGGAGAAATCACTGCACAAACACAAATCTATTAAAGATTGGTTTACGCTTGTGCTGTGTGGAAATGCGAGCGTCGATTTGAAAATTAAACCCTTGCTTGTGTATCATTCTGAAAATCCAAGGGTTTTTAAAAAGTACAGTGTGTAGAAAAACCAAATGTGTGTGATGTGGAGGGCTAATAATAAGGCATGGGTGACTAGGATTTTTTTTACGGAGTGGGTGAATGATGTGGTGTGCCCTGCCATACAAATATATCTGCAGGAGAAAAGTTTGCCAATCAAGGCCCTGCTTCTCCTCGACAATGCTCCTACTCATCCTCCAAGCTTGGAAGATGCATTAGTGAACAGATATAATTTTCTCACAATAAAGTAAGTAAGTAATTATCAAAAGAAGGCACCAAACCGGGAAGGCTATGTAGCACCATCAAATGCGCAAAATAATCAGAGGTCGCTAAATATCACCAAGGATGCCAATACGAGAACAAAAACGCATAAGGCGAACGATATCAAAAGTATCCGAGTCACCAAGAATTCTATTGAGGGACAGGTGACCGCGAGGGGCGGTCGGAAAGCAAGACACACGCTCGTCCTGGAAGTCAGGACATTCAAGAAGGACATGCACGACCGTAAGAGGGACAATGCAACTAGGACAATAAGGAGCAGGGCGGCTCTCCATCAAGTGACCATGGGTTAAGCGAGTATGGCCAATACGTAACCTCACCAGAGCTGTTTCCCACCGCCGGTTACAGTGGAAGGAGGACGGCCACGAGGAAACACAACATTTAAGAGTACGTAGCTTGTTACCAGTAACAGACAACCAAGAAGCCTGCTAACGGGTAAGGACTGAGGAATGGATAACCGGGTAAAAGTCGAAATACGGAATGCCTTTACGAGAGATGGGACAAGAGCGGACAGCTTCCTTGGCGGCAGCATCCGCACGCTCATTTAAAGACACACCAATATGGCTGGGAACCCAACAAAACTCAACCGACTTAAATTTACTGTGAACAAGAAACAGCCAATGCTGGATCTCGACAACTACTGGATGAACCGGATTAAAGGACCCGAGAGCCATGAGGGCACTACGAGAGTCAACAACAACTACAAAGGAAGACTGACAACGAGAAAGCAGGAGACGAAGAGCATAGAGAATAGCATAAAGTTCCGCTGTAAAGATGCTAGTCTCCGGAGGTAAGCGACACATATAAGTGCGATCAGGAAAAACAACAGAGTAGCCAACACCGTCCGCCGACTTAGACCCATCGGTGAAGACAGAAACGGAGCGGGAGTGAGAAGAAAAGTGCTCAAGGAAAAGGCGTTTTAGAACCGTAGGAGGGGTAAAAGCTTTAGTGATACGGGTCTAGGAAGTACAAAACCGTGGAAGAGGGTCTCTCCATGGGGGTAAAGAAGGAACAACACGAGGAGAAACATTAGAAATACGAACGGAAAGAGAATCCTGGAGGCGAGATAACTGGACAGAAAGAGGGAGGTGGTGAAGAGGAACAGGAAGCGCAGGAGGGGTAAAAGTTAAAGCATGACAGAGGCGAGAGGAAGGATGTTGTAAGGACCACGCAAGATAGCGAAGACAGTAGCGATCACGGCGGTCCTGGAGAGACAGGAAGCCAGTGTCAACATACAAGCTAAGGACGGGAGTCGAACGAAAGGCACCAGAACTGAGGCGCAACCCAGTATGGTGCAAAGCATCAAGACGGCGAAGAGTAGAAGGAGAAGCAGACGAGTAAGCAGGGCAACCATAATCGAGCTTAGACAGGACGAGAGAGGAATGTAAAGCAAGGAGAGTGCGCCTATCTGCCCCCCAAGAAGTATGGGACAAGACCCGAAGGAGGGTAAGGGCCTTAGAGCACTCAACACGGAGGTAAGAGATATGGGGAGACCAAGACAAACGAGTGTCAAGAAATAACCCCAAAAGCTTCGCGGAATCTTTGTATTCAAGGGGATGACCATAAAGTGACAAAGAGGGACGAAGAACAACCCGTTTCCGCGTAAAAGTCATGGCACAAGTCTTAGAAGTAGAGAACTTGAAGCCATGATCGGTGGCCCAAGATGACACGGCATCAATTGCAAGTTGAAACCGGCGCTGAAGGAGAGGCGAATCATCACCCTGACAGCAAAGGGTAAGATCATCAACATAGAGAGCGGAGAAGACACCTGAAGGAAGAGAGGAAAGAAGACCATTGAAGGGAACCAGAAAAAAGAGTAGTGCTCAGAACACTACCCTAGGGCACACCTTCGTATTGCTGAAAAGAGGCAGAGAGAGCAGTACCAAGGCGCACCCGAAAGGAACGACGGGAGAGGAAGCTGCGGAGAAAGAGAGGGAGATGACCACGAAGGCCAAAAGAATGAAGTTGAGATAGAATATGATATCGCCAAGTGGTGTCGTAAGCCTTTTCCAGATCAAAAAGGACGGCAACAACGGAGGTCTTCGCAGCAAAAGCTAGTACGAATATAGACCTCCAAGTTTACCAGGACATCTGTCGTGCTGCGGTACTTGCGGAAACCAAATTGAGAAGGGGAGAGGAGGTGATGGTGTTCTAGGAACCACATCAGACGAACGTTAATCATACGTTCAAAGAGTTTGCAGACACAACTTGTGAGAGCAATATGGCGAAAGTCCTTAGGGGAAGTACCCAGAGACCCCGGTTTGCGAACAGGGAGGACAACGGCATCGAGCCAGTCCTCAGGGACTGACGACGACTCCCAGATCCGATTATACAGACTCAGTAAATACTGAGACGTGCACGGAGGGAAGATGGCGAAGCATCTCATAATGAATACCATCGGAGCCCGCCGCCGTAGAACCGCAGAGGGCCAGGGCAGAACGAAGTTCAGAGAGAGAGAGAAGGGATCATTATAGGGAAGTTGAAGATGAGTGCAGAAATCTAAAGGGACGAGACTCAAGGACAGGTTTACGAAGAAGAAAAGATTGGAGAAGATGAAGACCAGAGCTAACAGAAGAAAAGTGGGAACCCAGTACGGAAGCGACCTGCAACGGGTCCGCCACAAGAGTATCATGGAGGCGAAGGACCGGTGAAACATCGGGAACGAACTTACCCACTATCTTGCGGATACGCTTCCAGATCTGGGCCAGAGGAGTTTCGGACGTAATTGTTGAGACATAAGATGCCCAACATTCACGTTTAGCTGTACGGATGGCCCTACGGGCCACCGCACTCGCTTTCCGAAAGAAAAGAAAAGAATCAGTCGTCTGCCTACGGCGGTGCCTCTTCCAGGCTGCACGCTTACAGCGGACAGCCCGAGCACAGTCCGCATTCCACCAGGGAACGCACTTCCGTGGACCCCGAGAGGAAGAGCGAGGGATAGAGCGGAGGGCAGCGTTGAAGACTGTGTCATGAAAAAGGAGGAGAGCGCGAGAGAGAGGCAAAAGGGAGAGGTCAGAGAGAGTAGCACTGAGGGTAAATAGGGTCCAGTCCGCCTTAGCAAACTGCCACCTAGGGAAAGAGAGGGAAGGGCGAAAAGAGAAAAAGGAAACAAGGATGGGGAAATGATCACTTCCATGGAGGTCATCAAGAACCTGCCACGTGAAATCTAAGTAAAGAGAAGAAGAGCAGAGAGAAAGATCAAGACAAGAAAGGGTGCGAATCCTAGAGTCCAAATGAGTGGGCTCACCAGAATTCAGAAGAGACAGGGAAGAAGAGAGGAGAAACGGCTCAAGAAGGCGACCCCGGGTATTCGTCAGAACGTCACCCCAAAGAGAATGACGACAATTGAAGTCACCCAGCAGGAGCACAGGCTCTGGCAAGGAGTCTAGGAGGTGTTTCAAATCAGGAAGAGAAAGCGGGACACTTGGGGGGAGATAAATAGAACAAACTGTGTACCATTTCCCCACAAAGATACGAGCAGCAGAACAATGGAGAGGCGAAGGAAAAAGTAAAGGAACAAAGGGAACATCAGCACGAATTAAAAGAGCAGAAGAATTAGAAGCCCCAGCAACGGCTGGGGGGGAAGGGAGAGAAAGGAATAGCCACGAAAACGACCAGGACGAGCACCAAGCATCAGCTCCTGGAGACAGACACAAAGGGGCGAAAACCGCGAAATCAGAAGTTGGAGTTCGAGGAAATTGGCGTAATAACCTCGAACGTTCCATTGAAGAATGGACAACGACGAGAAGAGAAAGGACAAAAACAGAGAACAAGGAAGAAACAAAGGCGAAAGAGCAACAGAGCACGTTAAAGAATATCAGGGTCGGGATCAGGGTCAGCAAAGTCAGGGTTGGGGGCATGGGTAAACTGACCAAAGACGGAGGGAAGGACACGGGAGAACAGATCAGAGGTGGGCGGGCGGGGTCCGGAGGAGGAGGAGGAAAAGGAGGAGACAACGGAGAGGAGCAGTCAAGGACAGCAGCAGGAAGAGGGGGGGTAGGAAGAGGGGGGGTAGAAAGAGGGGAGCGTACCTCAGCAAGTACGTAAAAGTACTTGCTTTTAAAAGTACAACCCTTGTGATGGGATCTCTGGATTTGAAGGTTCTCATAATCCATCCTATCATTTTTCTGACTGACGCAATATTTGCTTGGCTATGCTCCATAAATGTTAGGTCGTCAGACATTATTCCCAAATAATTATAGTTTGTGGACCCCATTTTGTGGACATCACTGCGACCAAAGTAGGTATTTGTTTGCATTTATATCAACATGTACATGGTCGGGAAGGATATTTAACAATTTCGGGAAGAAAAATCATTTTTTGAAAGAATTTTTTTCCTATGCAACATGACTGTCACATTATAATATGGTGCAATCTAGTGGTTATTATAGGCAATATTTAAGTTTCTATAAATATTAGCTGTCAAAACTAAAATTTACCATGATAATGCCTAAACATGGATGCAGGACTTGCGCTGTTCCTATGATATTATTTATGGACATACTATATCTGAACCACTAAAATATTCATGTGCTATACCCTTTTTATCACAATTTCTTCTGGAGATTATGCTTACCAATTTTAATAAGAGTTGCCATATGTTCCACAGTACTCTGGAAAACTTATGATATTTAAGGAATCTAAATAGAACAATTTGCCAAGGTCTTTAAAGGCAGTGGTAATAGAATTTGGCTAAGCAGTTCCTAAAATAATTAACTGTTAGCAGTCAATAATGTATAATGCAAAATGATCACAAGATTTAGGGCCACATGTAGTGTCAGCACAACCTTGCCCTGACCTAAAGCACATGAGCAGACATGTCAATACTCTGTATGCAAACGATGAGTCACAATAACGTGGCTGAAGATATGAAGAATTAAACCACACACCAGATGAAGAGACTACGCCGTTTTGGTCCATCCTGGACCATTATCAAGTCGATATCCAGTCAACAATCGACATGATAATGGTCCAGGACAGACCGAAAAAGTGTCGTCTCTTCATCTTCTGGAGTGTGGTTTAGTCTTCATGTCAATACACTTAGCTCAGAAAAAAAACTTTTCAAAAGCATACCATCTGAAGATATCTCCATCAGAATTTGTGATATTCTCTACAAATGTTAATAAAAATATAAATAAATTAGCTTACAAAATGACAAACTTACTGAGTCAAATATAGAAAGACCATCGTGACCTCCTATAGCATATACATGACCATCAAAAGCAACAACTCCTGCTGCACTCCGATGCTTTGTCATTGACGTAACCATTACCCATTTGTTTGTTTCACTGTTGTAGCACTCCACAGTGTTGAGAGACGCGACCCCATCATAACCACCACACACGTATAGATGATCATTTAGAACAGCAGCACCAACAGCACTGCAAATCAAGATAATCATTTAATAAAGCATCAGAACTATGACTCAACCTGTTAAAAATATATATAAATAAACACATCCAGCAATTATACATCTTTTCAAATCAAGCATTACAGTATATGTAATGAAATTGTCTTTTCTCGACAGCCTCAGTGGCTTCTTACAATGCTACTAAGGCCTCTTCAATAACTCCCAATGTTGACACCACAGATTTTTAGCAAAGGAGGCTACTGACTGAAGAAAAAACCAGCGTTGAATGTAATGAAACGCCATTTTCTGGGTGAGACCCGGAGGCTCCCCGGAGCTTTACCTTTACCGGCTGATATGCTAATGTCAGACTTTGGCATCAGTCATGTGTATGGAGTTCTAGGGCCTACCGGGGACCACGAGCCAGAACCTGGCCCCCTCAGAGAGGCAAGGGGAGCAATGGCCTATAGAAACCCCCGTGTGGTTGGAAGCATTCTATGTCTGCCATCGACCGGGTCAAGCATCCAGAAAGGTAAGCATTCCAAAACAAACCCCTATTCTGGTGAAAATTGCTACCTAAGCCGAACTAGTGAATAGAACTCTTCAACAGAAAACACGGAAACTAGTATGACGTCATACGTCACCGCGCCGCTGTCTGCGCAGCTCCCCCCTCCCCGGGAGGGGGAAGGGGGAGCCCCAGACCTCCCACGCCGGCTATCCACCCATCAGTTCTGAGGCTGGATGTCAAAACACGCGAAAAACGCCGACCGGAGGGAGGGAGGGTTGCCGGGGAGCCTCCGGGTCTCACCCAGAAAATGGCGTTTCATTACATTCAACGCTGGTTTTCTGGGGGGAGCCCCGTCGGCTCCCCGGAGCTAACTACCCACAGAGGAAGGTCAAAGGGACAAAACCGGGAGGCGGACACCACGCACCCCCCAAGGAGGCGAGACAACCGGCAGCAAACGCCAACCCAAGGCGCCACAGCCCCGAAAATCCCGGGAACAACACGAGAACCACGAGCAGCAAGGCCCCTGCACGAACACCAAAAATCCATGCCCGAAAGACTGCAAGGCCACGTCGCCCAGACGGCAACGAGAGCAGCGAAGCCACGAACGCCACAGGCATAAGGGAAGAACACAGGCAGCTTAGCCACAAGAAACACGGCTGACCACCCGGGACACCATCACCCGCGAACCGGGAAGAACAGAACCGGATCAACGCAAAACGCGCTCCGGACCCAAACGCCGTGGCACTCAAACAACAGCAGAGGGCCGCCACTGAACACAAAAACGACACACCCCCGGCCCGACCAATGAAGCACCAACAAACCCTGGACCCCTCCAGAATGCAGCAGCCCCACCCCGCGCCAGAAAAGATGGAGACTGCTGCCATCAAACAACCAAAACGCTAAAACCGAAGGAGCAAGAAAACACAGCGAACCGACCCCCAGAGGCAAAGGCCCAAAGGAAAGAGCCGACGAAAAAACACACCGGAACCGAAGGGGCACTACCAACCGAGGAGAAGACAGAGCACGCTGACCAGAGACCAGGATGGTGCAAGCGGCGCACGAACAGGCCGGAGGTGAAATGACGCACAAGACAGCTGACTAACGGTGCAGAAGCAACACCAAGACCGAAAGCAAGCTGAAGCGGCTCCGCCTGCGCCGCACGAAAAGAGGCGACAGTATGTGGCAAGACGACGGCCCCCAACCCCCACGAGAAAACCAAGCCGAGAGTAAACCAAGCCAACAAGAAGGACCCACCGAAGAAGGGACAGGAAAAGGAAGGACCGCCAAAATACCCCATACTGCCGCCAAGAAGCACGCAGGTGGGACACCTACCACGAAGCCACCCGACCACCAACCGGAGGCGAGACCACGAGGCAGAACATAAGCAGCCCCGACAAGGCCCCCCCGAGCCCAGGAAAAAGGCGGAGCCGCGAGAAGATCTCGGGCGCGACCACCGAAACCCAGGCGGCACAAGGAGATGGAACGTCTGCCGAACAGAAAAACTCCGAAGCATGCAAGCCCGCCAGGAGTTCAGAAACGACGGGTCCGACGCGAGACATCGCAAGAACCCCCCCAAAAAAATAAAACAACAACAACAACCGGCAGGGCAAGCTAGGAAAACCAAAGAAGGCGGAAGGGTCGCCGCCAGAACAGGACCCGAACCAAGGGGCCCGAACAACTGCAACAGACCGAAACAAAGAAGCACATCACAGGACACAGGCTGACCAACGCCTAAGAACACACGCAGAACATTCCTGCTGCAGAAGAGGCAGGAAGAAAGAGCAGAAACACAAAAAAAAAAAAAACCAGGAGAACAACCAGGGGTGGACAATCAGGCAGGGACAAAAACCCCACGCAATCCCCAGGCACAAAACGGCAGCAAAGCGCCACTCCACAACCGGACACAGGAACAAGGACACGCCACCGTGAAACACGGTACCAATGCTCACGTGCAGCAGCAGCAGCAACAGGCACCACTGCAACATGCAACATGTAAATAGCAACACCCCTCTGCAAAGGCAGAGAACGGAGCAGGCAGACCCCAGACAGGGCCAACGGAGACACGACAAAACCCTGCAGGCCCAGAAACCTGCACCAGGCGACCGACGGCGGAGAAACCCCGCTCGATACCTGCTGGATGAGGTACTGGGAGCTCTTTTACACCTCAAGCCCGGCCCAAGGTCAGGCCAGACCGGCCAGAGGATGGCCCACCAGGCAGCTGCTAGGAGCAGTCCACCGGCCCACATACCCCCACAACCAGGACGGGCCGGAACTGCCATACGAAAACAGGCCAGTGCGCCCTGGAAGTCCACGGACGAACCAGCAAGAAGGCTTATGCTCGCAAGTAGGTCGTGTAACAAGCACAGACCACTGATGGTAATACAGTGTTCCCCAAAAGTGCCAATAGCACCACTGCACTCCACTGGTACTATCCCGCAAGTTCTACCAGATAGGCGGGACCCAAGAGCCAGAGCTCAAATCCTGCAAGCACAGCCAGGAGCCTCACCAGGTGAGTACAGAACCAACCCTACAACCCCCACACCTCACAACATTAAAAAAGGAGGGTCCCCTGAACGACTGTAGCATGGGTTGGACATGCACAGGAGGGGGACAGGAAGGGGTGATAAAGGGACAGTCACTGGTGTGCGAACGGTCTCAGTCGTACAAAATTATACCTAAATAAAGACAGGTATATGAACACCGCCGCATCCAGCGCCCGGCCAAAAGACGCCAGACCGCAGAAACTCACCTGGCGAATGGTGGCTCGAACTTGACACGACTCAACCGTGCCCAGAAGAACTTGGGAGCACCGCCAGGTGAAGACGCCAGAGCCGGACCCGCAGGAGAACAGGGAGAGGCGAAGGAGGCGGTCCACACCCATGACACAGAAAACCGCGGTGTCCTCCCCACAACTGGGAACCAGGACACCCCTGGCGCAAAGGGGCACATACCGCAGCCAGGGAGAAGAACGAGAGGCGAAGCACTGTAGCAAAAAAGGGCGCAAAACCCCAGCACTGAACCATCGCCCAGACCAAAACAAACTCCACGGCGCATGCGCATAACACGCTGGCCGAACCGCACACCCTCCCTGCGGGAAGGCGCCAGCCAGGACTATTGCACGAGAAAAAGAGCCAAAAGAGGAAGCAGGAACAAGAAAACCGGCCAAAGAAGCAAAGAGCCCAAAAAAGGGAACCCAAACGGGCGACAAGTAGCCCAAACGGGCGACAAGTAGCCCAAACGGCCGACAAGTAGCCCAACCGGGCGACAAGTAGCCCAACCGGGCGACAAGTAGCCCAACAGGGCGACAAGTAGCCCAACAGGGCGACAAGTAGCCCAACAGGGCGACAAGTAGCCCAACAGGGCGACAAGTAGCCCAACAGGGCGACAAGTAGCCCAACAGGGCGACAAGTACTAGGAGCCGACAGACGTTCCAATAATGCGGGAAGTAGCGAAAAACCTTCCCGTACCCTCGAGAACACAGAAGCCAACACTAGTCCCGAAGGCACACGAAGGCGCAGGCGCACCCGAGATCAAAAGTCACGCAGAACCCCATCGAACGGGGAAACATGACAAAAACACCGTCCCAAAAAGCGGGGGAGGAAACATCCACCCACAGGACGGAACCAACCGACTCAAAGGCCAAGGAACCGAGCCCGGGGAGGGGCCGACGTCCAACAGCACGTACGGCGAGTGGGGAGGAAAAACCCCACTCCGCGTAACCACAAGCCCCGCCTAGAGGGGGATAAAACCCCCCACGGGGTCTAACGGGGCCAAGGCCCCCCAAGTCAGCCCCTCCCCAGCCCCGGGAACCTACACGACAGGCCCCGGGGCCGAGCCGTTCCCCCAAAGCCCCGGCCGTACCAGAAAACCGGGGCAGCCGTGAAAACACTAAGGAAGGGAGCCCACTGGCAGACTCATACAACACGGCTGGAGGAACAGGCCCAAATGCCCCCGTCACTACCCCGGAAGGGGAATTCCCCGAGACTGCCCGAGTCTCAACACCACCAAACACCCCGCCCTGAACCTACAGACGGTAAGGAACCGGATGCAGGCAGGAAGGGTGAACCAGGGGAAAAACGAAATACAACGGGGCAGCCCCGGGGCTCCCGGGGAGGAAACCACGAGAACGTTGCCACCACCAAGGCTCAAGTGCAACGCCCCTGCTGCCCGCACCCGCTTTGTTAGCACAACTGGGTAACCGAGCCACAACGAGCAACCAAACTCGCAGGACACCGGGTCGAAGGTGTCACCGACCCCACAGGCAGCAGACGGAGGCAAAACAGAGAGTCACCCAGAGACAAAAGGTGAGAGCAACCCTCAAACTCGCTGGAAGCGAGGGGGGGGCTCTGGGGTCACATCCATCGGACCCGCGCGCCCCCAGGGGTTTCCCAGGGTCCCGAGCGTTTACTTTAAGAGGACTCGCGCTCAGGTAATCCCAGGCAGGGTACTGCTAACCGGCACCCAAGCTACCAAACAACTTTCTAAGAGCTGAACCCCCGGGACGTGTACACTCACGGGGACCTAGCAGGGGGTACCACCAGAAATACTCAGAACACAAGGGACACAAGGGGCAAGAACGAAGGCAGACCCCCCCACCAGGTATATAAACAAAAGAAAAAGAAAACCCCGCAAGAGGACAGCGTACCCAAGCGGAACAGAGCCGGCCGCTATGATTGGTAAAGACAAGCTGCACAGTACCCCGCGCCCCACCAGTGCAAACACTGCCCCTTACTCTAAGGCGAACAAGGGAGACAGAACACCCGAGCACACAAAGAGCGGCCGAAAACCAAGCGGTAAACGGCCAAGCAGGGGCAGGACCCAAGGAACTTGTGGAAGGTGGCCCCAAGCCCCAAGGGCAGTACTTACAGGGCACCTAGGGAAGGGAACCCTAGGCGCATGCAGCCCGAGTACTGAAGAATCACACCCGGCTCACGCACCACCTAGAAAACAGACACCACACTCTAGGTACAGTGCTGAAACAACCACTGGAGCCGGAGCACATAACCATTGCCTATAGCATCAGCCGAAGAACTGATGGGTGGATAGCCGGCGTGGGAGGTCTGGGGCTCCCCCTTCCCCCTCCCGGGGAGGGGGGAGCTGCGCAGACAGCGGCGCGGTGACGTATGACGTCATACTAGTTTCCGTGTTTTCTGTTGAAGAGTTCTATTCACTAGTTCGGCTTAGGTAGCAATTTTCACCAGAATAGGGGTTTGTTTTGGAATGCTTACCTTTCTGGATGCTTGACCCGGTCGATGGCAGACATAGAATGCTTCCAACCACACGGGGGTTTCTATAGGCCATTGCTCCCCTTGCCTCTCTGAGGGGGCCAGGTTCTGGCTCGTGGTCCCCGGTAGGCCCTAGAACTCCATACACATGACTGATGCCAAAGTCTGACATTAGCATATCAGCCGGTAAAGGTAAAGCTCCGGGGAGCCGACGGGGCTCCCCCCAGAAAATATATGTATACAGTATACAGGAGTACCACGGTTTAAGAATTTAATCCGTTATTGGAGACGGTTCGTAACCCGAAAATTCGTAAACCGAAGTGAATTTCCCCATAATAAATAATGAGAAATTAATTAATCACATTCCCGACTCCCCAAAAACTTCACTTCCAAGTAAATTTTATACCTAATTCACCCAAATCTACATTACAAAAGTATGTTCAAATTATTACATACCCTTGCTGATGACTCCTGTTGGCTTATGAAAGATGGTGAGGAGGGGGGAAGGGGAGGGGCAGAGGTGTTACTGTTTGGAAGGGGAGTCCCCTTCCATGATAACATCAGGTAGTGAAGATTTTTCTAGAGTGCACTCTCTGGCATGTTTTGCCTGTATACCACTAGGTCCTGGTTGTGGCTCACTGCTTAATTTTCTCACAACGAAACGATCCATTGCATTGTTTTTCCCTTCTTAGCAACATTTGTCTGTAGTGAGGCATCACATTGTCATTGAAAAGATTAATGCAACGGCCTACTACAGCTTTCTATGAGTGAGTCTTTTCAATAAAAGTTTGCATTTCTTCCCACATCTGACACCACTTCCTATTTGGTTTCTGAGCTGTCTAATGGTGCTCAGACAGCTCAGACAAACCATTATGCTATTGTTTGTCTGAGTTGGCACCCTCCCCCATGTCTCAACACTATGAATACCACTTCTTTTTCTAAATTTGTCAAACTATCCCCGGCTTGCCTTGAAGTCTTTCGTATCTGCACTCGTTCCAGGGATTTTCTTTACAAGGTCTTCGTGCAATACCCTGGCTTCCTCACAAATGATGGCCTCTGAAACACTATCACCCGCTCCTTGTTGTGTATTCAAATTAATAACAACTTTTCCACATCCTCAAGTATTTGTGGTCTTTGTTTTGTGATTGTTAATATGCCTTTTACCACTTTAGCACTCATAATGTCCTTTTTCTTGGCAAGTACAGTGCATATCGTTGACATGGATTTGTTGTACTGCCTAGCTAGTTCAACAATACAAGTTCCATTTTCATACTTACGAATGATCTCTTGTTTCTCCTCAATTGTCATTCACACATGCAATTTCTTTCCTTGAACCTTACCACTGGCTTTCTTGAGACCCATGGCGAGATATATAATAACAACTTTTATGCTCAAATGGCCAAAAATCAGACAAAAAACCAGCGTTGAATGTAATGAAACGCCATTTTCTGGGTGAGCCCCGGAGGCTCCCTGGAGCTTATCGGGCTAATGTGTGTTATGTTAGACCGGGACATTAGCTAAGGAGTTCAGACCTACCAGGGACCAGCGCCAGAACCTGGCCCCTTCAGAGAGGTTTCAGGGAGCAATGGCCCTGGAAAACCCCATATGGTTGGGGGTTTTCCTTATCTGCCATCGACCGGGGTTAGGCACCCAGAAAGGTAGGCGTAACAAAACAAACCCCACATGGTAAGAAACTACAACAAAAACCGAACAGAGAGGTAGAAAACTCCCTACAATCCCATGGAAACAAGCAAACAAGCAAACATCACACTTTACTGCCGCGCCGATCGTCCGCGCAGCCCTCCCCACCCCGGGAGGGGGAGGGGGGAGCCCCGGACCTACCGCGCCGGCTGCCAAGCTCCAGTTCGGAAGCTAAGCTTCAACCAACGCGAAAAAACCGCCGACCGGTGGGAGGGAGGGTTTCCAGGGAGCCTCCGGGGCTCACCCAGAAAATGGCGTTTCATTACATTCAACGCTGGTTTTCTGTGGGGAGCCCCTACGGCTCCCTGGAGCTTCATACCCAAAGAGAAGGAAAAGAAAGGGCTAACCCGGGAGGCGGCCGCCACAAACTCTGCAACGCAAAGCCAAGACAACCGGTCGCAAACCTGCGACCCAAGGCAACAAGAACGCCCAAGAACAGACGCACACACGGATGGGCGGCCAAAAACCTGTGCGACCCACAATTCCCTGCGCCCGAAATGAGCCCGAGACGTCACCAACACAGCAGCAATTGCTGCAAACGTCTGAACAGCACGGGCGCAAAGACAGACCGCAGTAAGAAGGAAAACACTGCGGACGACCCGGGAGACCCGAGCCCTGAAAACAGGGAACGAAGGAACCGGATCAACCACAGCGCATCCCCAGGAACGGTACGCCGGCAACAGCAAAAAGCACAACTGGACAACACAGGACGCACCCCCCGGCCAAACCAAACAAGTACTAATACCCCAAGAACCCCTCCGGAAAGCAGCCGTCTCGACCGTCGCCAGGACAGAGAAAGGCTGCACACCAATAAAGCTACCACCAGTACCAAAGAGGAGGAAACTAAAACCGAAGGGGCTACCACAAACGGAGGGGAAGAGAAGAAGGCACCCTGAACAAGGACCAGGATGGCTCAGGCGACTCATGAGCAGGCCGGAGGGGAAACAAAACGCGAGAAGACGTAATAAACGTCATACAGTCTCCAAGACGAAGCTCGCAGGTGGGACACCGTCAACAAAGCCACCTGAACACCATAGAGATGGCGATACCTGCGTCAAAATACCAGACGCGAAGAGCCAAAGAGAAGGCCGAACCAGTCACGGACAGGACCGATTCGGCCTGCTGAAAGAGGCGAAGCCTCAGGAAAAACGCCCCGGGTACGGACACCTATCAAGCAGCGTCTGAAAAGAAGGCCGGGCCGGCCACAGTGGAACCATAAGGACTGTTCTCGTGGGAATGGGCTGCAACTGAGCCAGAACCCGAAGCAACAGCTGGACCGGGAGAAGAGGTACAGGTACCCCCCACCTCGACCAGGCCTGCCGAAAGCCTCCACCGTGAAGTCCTCGCAGGTGGGAAGGGCGCCACAAAACGGGCGACGCCTAGACCACGCCGACCCGAAGACGTCCATGGCCAGGAGTCCATAAGCCCAACAGAGCCAACAAAACGAATCGGCGACGACTGGCCAACCCACGAAGAGGAATGAACCGAGACAGCTGTCCACCAGGACGCAGGACACACCCCAGACACGAACCACACGGTTAACCAAACCCCCTGTGGTTCCGGCAAGAACCACCAGAGAACAGTCCAAACAGAGCTGAATGGTAGAGTACCTAGTGACCCAAACCCTCCGAAGCGCAAACCAGACAGCCATGAACACCTGAACCGGGCTGTGAGCCCGATGGACAGACAGACTCCATCAACCTCGGCCGACCTGGTGAGCACTGGTCACAAAGCCCCAGCCGAGAGACGACCCGTCCGTGAACACATCGAGCGAAGGCTCGGGGAGCCGCCAAGGCACGGAACCCCGAAAACCCCAAAGAGGAAGCTGGTGACGCAGCACCAACACCAGATCCCCAGAGGAACCCAAGGAATGCAAGAGGCGGAAGTGGAGTCTCCGTAGGAACCAACCGACGCCGGAGCGAAACCCGACTCCGCGGGCAGACAAGCACGCCGAAGTGCAAACTCCCGCACAACCGCCCAAGCAACCGCTGAGCAACCCGGGACCCCCTCCTGAACAGCCAAAGGCGGGACCACAGCCACAGCAACACTTCTGGAGGGAAGACAATGAGGGGCCCAAGAGCCTGAAACAAGGCCCAGGTCCGAACCCGGGACGGAAACAGAAGGTAAAACCTCCAGATCACCAGGAAACCAAACCCAGCGATCTGGAAAGAACCATCCCCTGGCGAGCAGACAAGCGGACTGACTGGGAGCCCACTCCAGCCAGTCGTCGAGGTAGGCCAGACACCGAATCTCAGACGCAGACAGGGCACTAAGATCCGGGAAAGATGCAAAGAGTATACAAAGTGCCCTTCACAAAATAGGGAATGCAATAAAAACAGCAAACCTGAAGCCCCACCACCAAAGCATTGTATGACAATCATATGAAGATATATTATGACATATGACAATCATTATATGACAATATGACAATTATAATCAAAGCATTATATGACAAAGAGTGCTGGGAAGACGGGACACCACGAGAGTAGCACTCATCCTGTAACTACACTTAGGTAAGTACACATAGGTAATTACCAACCGTGCTAGCCCCAGAAAACTGGAGAGGAACGTGCCAAGAAGTGACCTTGAGGTCCAGGTCCACCATCCATGCACCCGGCCCTAACAGAATCCGAACAGGAGACAACAGTCCTCCGAGCAGGGCAGAGGATCCAGGGCGCAGACGGAAGTAGTCCAGAAGAACTGCAGACTGGAAAAGCTCATGACTGCAAAGAGCAGACGGGAAAAGCTCATGACTGCAAAGAGCAGACGGGAAGCCCAGAAGGATGGGGCGGATCGACCACGCCCCACGCACCCACGAAGAGGAAATGACGAAGCGCAGGGAAGAAGCCCACCCCGCCAGCTCTGAACCCCCCCCAAGGGGGAGAAGCCGTCCTCCGACGCCAGCAGAGGCCGGAAGACAACCCAAAGCGCCCACCAACAGCGGGACCAAGCGAGAGGCAACAGAGCAAGCTGCTCCCCCAGCGCCCAGTCAACAGAGAAGGGAACAGAACCCCTTCAGAAAGAAAAAGTACACTACCGAAGTCATGAGGAGAGACTACGGGAATGAAACCACACTTCGCTGGAAGAGGAAGTGAGGGGAAACCTGATCACCACATACAAGATACCCAAGGGAATCAACAGGGTTGAGAAGGACAGGATATGTAACAAGGGGCACTAAGAAGTAATGTGGCGACTCCTCACACAAGGAACGAGGCTGACCCCCATACAATGTCACATGTAGACATGACAGAGCCCAAGAGGCACAGGAACCGATACACCTGTTGACGGACGGTTGAGAGGCAGGACCAAGGAGCCAGAGCTCAACCCACACAAGCACAACTAGGTGAGGACATATAGTGTAAAAGCACAAGCCGCCGACTAGTGGCAAAGAGCACTACGCCGGCCAGGCAAAGAAGGCACAAAACTGCATCAAAAGGCCCACCTCGACAGCAAAACCACAAAGTCCCAGCACAACCACAACATGTGCCAAGACCCAAAAAGCTCAGTCTGCAAGCCAGGAAGACCCCCGGAACCCCAAAAGGCAGAACCGGGTCACATGAGGAAACAAAGTCCCCTGAACCCACAAAAGGGGGCCCAAGAGGAAGAAACCTCCAGAACGAAACCAAGGAACCCAAAGGAACCCAGAATCGAACCAGGGGGAGCCCAAACCACCACATTTGCCAGCGGAGAACACCACTAAAAGGCAAAGCACAGACCCCAGCAGAACGCCCTGGGAAAACGGTCCCAACAGACCGAAAACCGAGGGGCAAGGTGTGGGAGCAAGCATACCAGCCAGGGGCACTGAGCCTAAACCCAGAGGCTCAGACCCAAAATCAACACCCAAACGTTCCCAGAGAAACAGGCAACGGCAAGAAAACACCAGAAAAACAAAGAAACGACAACAGGAGAACAAAAAACCCTGCAAATTTTTCGAAAACTCACCAGACGCTCGCTCGCACACCCAGACGCATGTAAACAAACCGCAACGCCGCCCTGGTGGCCACGCCGGGAAACCGGCAGACGAAAATGGCCGCCAGCAGGGGCTGTGACTGACGCTTAATACACAAAAACACGCCAGCAAATGTGGGAAGCTAGCAGACTGGAAGGGCGAAAAACGACGCCCAACAGCAGAAAAACCCCTGAAGGGGCAAAACCGCCCCAGAACTGCTAGTAGGCATCCCCCACAGCCCCGGGAACCAACAACAGAGGCCCCGGGGCAGAGCCGTCCTCCAAGCCCTCCGCCCTGAAAGAAAAGCAAGAGCCCATGGGAAAGGCAACAAAAAAGGGCCGCTGGTAAGACCCAGAAGCCTTGGCAGGAGGCACAGGCTCAAACCTCCGTCCCCAACCCGAACGGGGCATCCCCCGAAAACCGCCCGAGTCTCTGCCGCAACTGAACCCCGCCCCGACCCAGAAACCCGCAGACGGTCCGGAGCCGGGAACATGGAGAGAAAGGGGCGAGCAGCACCTAACCAAACGGGGCGGCCACGGGGCATTCGAGTGGGAAACCAACCTAGCATGTTGCAGCAACCTAACCTAGCTTGCAACACGGATGCCGCCTGTACTCTGAACAGTAATAACATCAGGAGAGTACTGGAGAACAAGCAGAGAATCACTCGCAAGACTCCGGGTCAAGGTGTCAGTGACCCAACAGGCAGCATGACGGAGGTAAAAATGGCGACTGTCACCCGGAGACAAGGGAACAGCAACCAACGATCCCGTACAAGACGGGTTGGAACCCGGAAGACACATTCAATGGTCCCCCGAGCCCAGACAGGGGTTTCCAGGGCCCGTAGGGTAACAACTACGGGAAGCCCGGGCAAGGTGTTGCTAACCGGTTAAGAAACCCAAACATAACAAGAGGGTAGATTATAGCACTGAAAACCCCTCGAGACGTGTACAAGCACGGGGGCCTAGCAGAGGGCCGCCAAACACTACCAGTGGAACTATAACCACCTTAGGCAGACCCCCACCAGGCAAGAAAATGAAAAACAAAAGAAAAACCCCGCAAAAGTACACCGTCTCCAGAGGCAACAGAAACCGGCCGCCGCTTAGGTGGCAGGCTGCGCAACACCTTGACGCCCTAACCAGCACAATACCAATCCCTACCCAGGGCCAAACAAGGGCCCCAAGCCCCAGCTGGCCCCAAGGGCGAGGCAAATGCCGAGCAGCAAGAACCTCTACGGGAATGGTTCCCGAACGCCCCAGGGAAGATAACCCTGTAACGCAAGGGCAGTACTCACAGGGCGCTTAGGGAAGTCAGCCACTAAGCACATGCAGCCCCGGCACTGATGAAGTACTCCTGGCCACCGCACACCACAACACACGGCAGTGAACGCCACACAAGGCAAACACCGCCTAGGAAACTGAGGCCAGAGAAGCGTCAATCCCGGTTGACATTAGCGAACGAACTGAAGCTTGGCAGCCGGCGCGGTAGGTCCGGGGCTCCCCCCTCCCCCTCCCGGGGTGGGGAGGGCTGCGCGGACGATCGGCGCGGCAGTAAAGTGTGATGTTTGCTTGTTTGCTTGTTTCCATGGGATTGTAGGGAGTTTTCTACCTCTCTGTTCGGTTTTTGTTGTAGTTTCTTACCATGTGGGGTTTGTTTTGTTACGCCTACCTTTCTGGGTGCCTAACCCCGGTCGATGGCAGATAAGGAAAACCCCCAACCATATGGGGTTTTCCAGGGCCATTGCTCCCTGAAACCTCTCTGAAGGGGCCAGGTTCTGGCGCTGGTCCCTGGTAGGTCTGAACTCCTTAGCTAATGTCCCGGTCTAACATAACACACATTAGCCCGATAAGCTCCAGGGAGCCGTAGGGGCTCCCCACAGAAAACTTAATATTCTTGTGAAGAATTCAGGCAGGATAGTACTGGGCACAAGGCACTGTTAACACTATCGCGCATGCCACGTGAGCACTGCAGACTTTGATGTCATGGGGCTAATGGTGCGGGCGAGCGTGCGGTGATGCCTAAATGTGTATACTCGTTTCAGTTTTCTCACCTTAATTCTTGTGCTACATTGTTCGTTTTGGTATCATTGTATTTGCAATTAAATACCATGCAGATGTATATGCATATAATGTACAAAAGCCTGGCGAGCCTCCCCAAAGCAAAGCCTAAAGTCGGAAAAGTTACCTGTGAGCGCACAAAATCAGTAAAAATGTGTATACTCGTTTCAGTTTTCTCACCTTAATTCTCGTGCTACATCGTTCGTTTTGGTATCATTGTGTTCACAATTAAATTCCCTGCAGATGTATATGCATATAATGTCCAAAAGACTGGCGAGACTTCCCACAGCAAGCCTAAAATTACCCGTGAATGAGCACCAATTTGCACACCACAACCTAATGTTTATACTCATTCAGTTTGATGACATCAATTTTCATGTTACATCGCTCATTTTGGTATCAAATTGTTCGCAATATAAAGGCGCGCATTTTAAAACTAGTCCCATAATAATACCACAATAAATAGAATTTTAACAAATATTTTAATATTTAAAATTTAGACCCAAAAACGTATTTGTAATCTTTCAAGTATTCTGACACTAAGTTTCGTGTTACATCTTTCACTTTGGTATCAAATTGTGCACATTCTAAAGGCGCTTATTTTGAAAATATCCCGAGGGTGATCGGATAAAAAATGAATTTTATAAAAATATTTTTGTAGTGGACGCGACTCCTGTCCACAGCTAGGACTCAGGAGAAAAAAAAATGGACGTGATCGGTGTCCAAAGCGAGCAATAGTCACAAGTCTCACAAGTCAAGCCTGGCCTCGGGCCAGGCTTGGGGAGTAGAAGACCTCCCAGAACCCCATCAAGCAGCTATCAAGCAGATAGTGTTAAACTGAGGCGTGATCGCCATGCCACCACGCGCTAGGTCGGCCGTACGCGTATCAACAAACTTGTATCTCGATTCAAATTTTAAGAACAAATCGGGCTCGTAACCCGAAAAGTTTGTAAACAGGGACGTTCATAACTCGAAGTACCACTGTGTACTCACCCACCTAATTCACCTAATTGTGCTTGCGGGGATTGAGCTCTGGCTCTTTGGTCCCACCTCTCAACTGTCAATCAACAGGTGTACAGGTTCCTGACCCTATTAGGCTCTATCATATCTACACTTGAAACTGTGTATGGAGTCAGCCTCCACCACATCACTTCCTAATACATTACATAAAAAAATTTGTCAACCACTCTGACACTAAAAAAGTTCTTTCTAATACAGTATCTCTGTGGCTCATTTGGGCACTCAGTTTACACCTGTGTCCCCTAGTGCGAGTGCCCCTTGTGTTAAATAGCCTATCTTTATCTACCCTATCGATTCCCTTGAGAATCTTGAATGTGGTGATCATGTCCCCCCTAACTCTTCTGTTAGTGTGTGTGTGTGTGTGTGTGTGTGTAATTGCCTAAGTAATTACCTAAGTGTAGTTACAGGATGAGAGCTACGCTCGTGGTGTCCCGTCTCCCCAGCACTCTTTCTCATATAATGCTTTGAAATTACTGATGGTTTTGGCCTCCACTACCCTCTCACTTAACTTGTTCCAACCGTCTACCACTCTGTTTACAAAAGTGAATTTTCGTATATTTCTCCGGCAGCTTTGTTTTGTTAGTTTAAAACTATGACCTCTTGTTCTTGAAGTTCCCGGTCTCAGGAATTCTTCCCTATCAATTTTATCGATTCCTGTTACTATTTTGAACGTAGTGATCATATCACCTCTTTTTCTTCTATCTTCTAGTTTTTGCATATTTAATGCCTCTAACCTCTCCTCGTAGCTCTTGTCCTTCAGTTCTGGGAGTCACTTAGTGGCATGTCATTGCACCTTTTCAAGCTTGTTGATGTGCTTCTTAAGATATGGGCACCATACAACCGCTGCATATTCTAGCTTTGGTCTAATAAAAGTCGTGAACAATTTCTTTAGTATTTCGCCATCCACGTATTTAAAAGCAATTTTGGGGGAAGAAAGTGTAGCATAGGCTCCTCGCACAATGTTCTTAATGTGGTCCTCAGGTGACAGTTTTCTATCTAGAACCACCCCTAGATCCCTTTCTTTGTCAGAATTCTTTAAAGATTTCTCACATAATTTATAGGTTGTGTGGGTTTATGTTCTCCAATTCCACATTCCATAACATGGCATTTGTTCACATTAAATTCCATTTGCCAAGTGTTGCTCCATATACTTATTTTGTCCAGGTCTTCTTGAAGGGCATGACAATCATCTAGGTTTCTTATCTTCCCTATTATCTTAGCATCATCAGCAAACATGTTCATGTAATTCTGTATTCCCACTGGTAGATCGTTTATGTAGACAATGAACATTACCGGTGCAAGAACTGAACCCTGTGGTACTCCACTCGTGACATTCCTCCAATCCGATACCTTGCCTCTGATTACGGCCCTCATTTTTCTGTCAGTTAGGAAATTTTTCATCCATGTTAGTAGCTTATCTGTCACTCCTCCAATATGTTCCAGTTTCCAGAACAACCTCTTATGGGGAACTCTGTCGAAAGCCTTTTTTAGGTCCAGATAGATGCAGTCAACCCAACCATCTCTTTCCTGTAAAATCTCTGTGGCTCGATCATAAAAACTGAATAAGTTCGTTACACAGGATCTTCCAGATCGAAAACCATACTGTCTGTCTGATATTATATCATTTCTCTCCAGGTGTTCTACCTATTTAGTTTTAATTATTTTTTCCAATATTTTCATTATTACATTTGTCAATGATACCGGTCTATAATTAAGGGGTCTTCCCTGCTTCCACTTTTGTAGATTGGAACTACGTTAGCCTTTTCCCACATATCAGCTACAACTCCTGTACACAGGGATGCCTGAAAAATCAGTTGAAGTGGAATGCTGAGCTCAGGTGCACATTCTCTCAGAACCCATGGTGAAACTCCATTTGGACCAACTGCTTTGTTCTTACTTAGCTCCTTGAGCATCTTTTCCACTTCGTCTCTAGACACCTCTATGTGCTCTATGTTGTTCTCTGGAATTCTTATTGTGTCTGGTTCCCTAAAGATTTCATTTTGTACAAACACACTTGAACTTTTCGTTTAGTGTTTCACACATTTCTTTTTCATTTTCCATGAATCTATGTCCCATTTTCAACCTCTGAATATTATCCTTTACCTGTAATTTGTTGTTTATGAATTTATAGAATAGACCTGGTTCTGTTTTACATTGTCTGCAATGCCTTTTTCAAAATTTCTTTCTGCCTCTCTCCTCACTGCCGTGTAGGTGTTTCTCACATCTTTGTATCGCTGGTATGTTTGGGGGTTTGGCCTCTTCCTGTATTGATTCCGTTTTTGTGTCTTTTGGTCTCTGGTCCTCTCGCAATTTTTATTGAACCAATCCTGTTTCCTAGTTCTGCATCTCTGTTTTGGTATAATTTATTTGTGCCTTTATCATACATTTCACAAAACTTGACATACATCTCATTCACTTCCTTGCCTAGTGACAAGTCTGTCCAATTACACTCATTAAAAAAATTTTGAAGTTCCCGTAGTGACCTCTCCTTAAATCGAGTTTATCAGCTGTTTCAATGTCCCCATTTTCCTCTAGATGATATCTTAAAGCATAATCAATGTCTAACAGGACGTGATCACTCTTTCCCAAGGGAGGAAGGTAGTGGATGTCAAATATCTCTTCTTCTTTCCTGGTGAATACTAGATCCAGTACTGACGGTACATCTCCTTCCCTCATTCTTGTGGCCTCCTTTATGTGTTGATACAAGAATGTCTCCAGAATGAGGTTCATAAATCTGCATGTCCAAAAGTCCTCCGTTCTTGCTTCATAGCCCTCCCAGTCTATTGCTCTAAAGTTGAAGTCCCTCAGTATCAACAGTCGTGATTTATCTTTATCTGCTTGTACAATAATATCTCTCATGACCATTATGAGGCCCTCTTGTTTGTCATCTAGTTCTTCCTTTGTCCATGTGTTGCTTGCTGGTGGGCTGTAGGCATTTAAAATTATCAGCTTATCATCCTGATTCCAGATCTGCAATGCCATTATGTCAATTTCTCGAGGGTTTTCAAATATTAACTCTCTTACCTTCAGGTGTTTTTTCACCAGTACAGCCACTCCTCCTCCCTTCCTAGTTTTCCTGTCACGTTTCCAACTGAATAGCCTCTTGGGAATATGACTTCATTTAATATATTTCCTTCAAGTTTCGTCTCTGATAATGCGACAATATCTGGGACCCTAAGCTGAATTATATCTTGCAACTCCAAAGTTTTTGACCTCACTCCATCTATGTTGGTATATACAATTTTCAGGAACATGTTCCCTTTTCCTTAGCTCTTTACTCCCCCTTCCACTACTGATCTTGTTGCATTGTTTTTATGTACCATTTCACAAGCTTTCCAGTCCCTGTCACTTTGTAGAAAAAAGAATTTCTGTCTTCTTCATTTCTATCCCCATTTAGACATTTTGCCTCAATTAGGTTCATTTTCAGCTTTTCTTTGTATTCCTTGGAGAGGTCTTGTCTTATTGACCAAAGTTTGCCAACCTCATCACTCTGCAATTTCCTGACATTTCTAAGCACTTCCATCATGTTTTTCACTCCATTAAACATCACCCTTAAGGGGCTGTTCTTGTCTTCCTCATATTTTCCTATTCTTCTAAAATCACTGACATTTTCCTTTGAGCCTTCTCCTAATCCTACTATTTTCTCTATGATTTTCATCTCTGCTGCTCGGTCCACCCTAGATGAAATTTCCTTCTCTAAACATCCAAAAATTATTATGGACTTACTTTTGTCTGTAGTGTTTTGGACTAATTTACTGTTGGTAACCAGTTCTTTCCTAATTGCTTGCCTAATTTCTGCTTCTTGTTGGTCCTTTCTGGTTTTGACTTCTGAACATACTTCTTTGATAGTCTCTTTCTCTTTTACAACTTGGGCATGTCGCTTTTATTTCTTCTTTATACTTTTCTAGTTCTTTATTCACCTCCTCTATGCGAGTTGTCAGTGAAGTTTCCAGTTGGAGATCCTTACATAACTCTATGTTAGCTCTCAGGCTCCCTTGGAGTTGTTCATCATATGAATCTATTTTCTTGTTTATTTCTTCAAAGTCACCACACTTCACTTTCCACTCCTCCTGATTTGTTACCTTGTCTGTTAATGCAGTAATAATCTTACCTTGCTGAAGAATACTCCCTTTTAGATTGCAAAGCTCACTCCTAAGAGCTTTATTGTCCTCTTCCAATTTAACCACTTTTTCTTCATACTTCTTTTGCATATCCTCAATTATCTCTAACCTGCCAAGAACACCTCCTTTCCTCATATCTTGTGGTGAGAATCCTTTGAAACAATCATCTGTTGATGTGTCTACATTCCCAGTGGTGGTGGTGGCGGCGGCCATCTTTGTTTTTGTTCTAGAACCAAAACAAACTTTACCAACTCGGATATTTTCACTCACTTTTACTTGTTTATTGTATTTTATTTGCTTTTACACTTCCCTGAATCTTTATGTAACCTGGGACACCACTGTAGCCCTCAACCTGTTCCCAATACTTAGGTAATTCGATATTTCCAGGAGCTTGTTGCAGTGTGACTCCTGCCTCCTCCAGCTCCACACACTCCACCTAATTGTGTAATTACCTAAAATTACCTAAAATAAAAATTACCTAAAATTAATTAAAATTACCTAAAATAAAAAATAAAAAAAAAATAAAAAGTGTAACTACCTACGTGTAGTTACAGGATGAGAGCTACGCTCGTGGTGTCCCGTCTCCCAAGCACTCTTTGTCATATAATGCTTTGAAATTACTGACGGTTTTGGCCTCCACCACCTTCTCACTTAACTTGTCCCATCCATCTACCACTCTGTTTACAAAAGTGAATTTTTGTATATTTCTCCGGCAGCTTTGTTTCGTTAGTTTAAATCTATGACCTCTTGTTCTTGAAGTTCCGGGTCTCAGGAATTCTTCCCTATCAATTTTATCGTTTCCTGTTACTATTTTGAACATAGTGATCATATCGCCTCTTTTTCTTCTATCTTCTAGTTTTTGCATATTTAATGCCTCTAACCTCTCCTCGTAGCTCTTGCCCTTCACTTCTGGGAGCCACTTAGTGGCATGTCGTTGCACCTTTTCAAGTTTGTTGATGTGCTTCTTAAGACATGGGCACCATACAACCGCTGCATATTCCAGCTTTGGTCTAATAAAAGTCGTGAACAATTTCTTCAGTATTTCTCCATCCATGTATTTAACCCTTAAATTGCACATCGCATCATATGATTCTTTGGCGTA